>NC_091481.1:40868031-41169031 GCF_036971445.1 Narcine bancroftii
TGATAATTAAAAAGACAAGAGCTGCATCCATCTCCACGTGTCCCTGGTAATTACTCTGGCAAGAGGTGCATCCAGCTGCACGTGTCCCTGATCATTACTATGGTAAGAGGTGCATCCAGCTGCAGGTGACCCTGATAATTACCCTGGCCAGAGGTGCATCCAGCTTCAAGTGAACCTTATAATTACAGCGGCAAGAGTTACATCCAGCTGCAAGTGACCCTGATAATTACTCCGGCAAGAGGTGCATCCAGCTGCATGTGTCCCTGATAATTATTCCGGCAAGAGATGCATCCAGCTGTACGTGTCCCTGATAATTACTCGGCAAGAGGTGCATCCAGCTGCATGTGTCCCTGATAATTACTCCGGCAAGAGGAGCATCCAGCTTCACGTGTCCCTGATAATTACTCCACCATGATAATTACACCGGCCAGAGGTGCATCCAGCTACATGTGTCCCTGATAATTACACTGGCAAGATTTGCATCCAGCTGAACGTGTCCCTGATAATTACTCCGGCAAGAGGTGCATCCAGCTGCAAGTGTCCCTGATAATTACTCTGGCAAGAGGTGCATCCAGCTGCAGGTGATCCTGATAATTACACCAGACAGAGGTGCATCCAGATGCAAGTGACCCTGATAATTACTCCGGCAAGAGGTGCATCCAGCTGCACGTGTCCCTGATAATTACAAAGACAAGAGGTGCATCCAGCTGCACATGTCCCTGATAATTACTCCGGCAAGAGGTGCATCCAGCTGCAAGTGACCCTGATAATTACACTGGCAAGAGGTGAATCCAGCTGCACGTGTCCCTGATAATTATACCGGCAAGAGGTTCATCCAGCTGCAAGTGACCCTGACAATTACACCAGCAAAAGGTGCATCCAGCTGCATGTGTCCCTGATAATTACAGTGGCAAGAGGTGCATCCAGCTGCAGGTGACCCTGATAATTACATCAGCCAGAGGTGCATCCAGCTGCATGTGTCCCTGATAATTACTCTGGCAAGAGGTGCATCCAAGTTCAAGTATTGCTGATAATTGCATTGGCAAGAGTTGTATCCAGCTGTATGTGTCCATGATAATTACACTGGCAAGAGGTGCATCCAGCTGCACGTATCCCTGATAAGTACTCTGGCAAAAGATGTATCCAGCTGCACGTATCCCTGATAATTACTCCGGCAAGAGGAACATCCAGCTATACGTGTCGCAGATAATTACACTGGCAAGAATTACATCCAGCTGCAAGTGACCCTGATAATTACACTGGCCAGATGTGCATCCAGCTGCATGTGTCCCTGATAATTAATCTGGCAAGATTTGCATCCAGCTGAACGTGTCCCTGATAATTACTCTGGCAAGAGGTGCATCCAGCTGCACGGGTCCCTGATAATTACTCTGGCAAGAGGTGCATCCAGCTGCAAGTGACCCTGATAATTACACTGGCAAGAGGTGAATCCAACTACACGTGTCCCAGATAATTACACCGGCAAGAGGTTTATCCAGCTGCAAGTGAACCTGATAATTACACCAGCAAGAGGTGCATCCAGCTGCATGTGTCCCTGATAATTACTCCGGCAAGAGGAGCATCCACCTACACTTGTCCCTGATAATTACTCCACCCTGATAATTACAGCGGCCAGAGGTGTATCCAGCTGCATGTGTCCTTGATAATTACACTGGCAAGATTTGCATCCAGCTGCACGTCTCCCTGATAATGACTCCGGCAAGAGGTGCATCCAGCTGCAAGTGAACATTATAATTACACCGGCCAGAGTTGCATCCAGCTGCACGTGTCCCTGATAATTACTCCGGCAAGAGGTGCATCTAGCTGCATGTGTCCCTGATAATTACACTGGCAAGAGGTGCATCCAGCTGCAGGTGACCCTGATAATTACATCAGCCAGAGGTGCATCCAGTTGCATGTGTCCCTGAAAATTACTCTGGATAAGAGGTGCATCCAACTTCAAGTATCGCTGATAATTACACTGGCAAGTGTTGCATGAAGCTGTATGTGTCCATGATAATTACACTGGCAAGAGGTGCATCCAGCTCCACGTGTCCCTGGTAATTAAAAATACAAGAGGTGCATCAATCTGCACGTGTTCCTGATAATTACTTGGTAAGAGGTGCATCCAGCTGCACGTGTCCCTGATCATTACTATGGTAAAAGGTGCATCCAGCTGCAGGTGACCCTGATAATTACACTGGCCAGAGGTGCATCCAGCTGCAAGTGAACCTTATAATTAGAGCGGCAAGAGTTACATCCAGCTGCAAGTGACCCTGATAATTACAAAGACAAGAGGTGCATCCAGCTGCATGTGTCCCTGATAATTATTCCGGCAAGAGATGCATCCAGCTGTACGTGTCCCTGATAATTACAGTGGCAAGAGGTGCATCCAGCTCGACGTGTCCCTGATAATGACTCCGGAAAGAGGTGCATCCAGCTGCAAGTGTCCCTGATAATTACTCTGGCAAGAGGTGCATCCACTGCAGGTGACCCTGATAATTACATCAGCCAGAGGTGCGTACAGCTGCATGTGTCCCTGATAATTACTCTGGATAAGAGGTGCATCCAACTACAAGTATCGCTGATAATTACACTGGCAAGAGTTGCATCCAGCTGTATGTGTCCATGATAATTACACTGGCAAGAGATACATCCAGCTCCACGTGTCCCTGATAATTAAAAAGACAAGTGCTGCATTCATCTCCACGTGTCCCTGATAATTACTCTGGCAAGAGGTGCATCCAGCTGCAGGTGACCCTGATAATTACCCTGGCCAGAGGTGCATCCAGCTTCAAGTGAACCTTATAATTACAGCGGCAAGAGTTACATCCAGCTGCAAGTGACCCTGATAATTACTCCGGCAAGAGTTACATCCAGCTGCATGTGACCGTGATAATTACTCCGGCAAGAGGTGCATCCAGCTGCATGTGTCCCAGATAATTATTCCGGCAAAAGATGCATCCAGCTGTACGTGTCCCTGAAAATTACTCGGGCAAGAGGTGCATCCAGCTGCATGTGTCCCTGATATTTACTCCGGCAAGAGGAGCATCCAGCTACACGTGTCCCTGATAATTACTCCACCCTGATAATTACACCGGCCAGAGGTGCATCCAGCTGCAAGTGACCCTGATAATTACTCCGGCAAGAGGTGCATCCAGCTGCACGTGTCCCTGATAATTATACCGGCAAGAGGTTCATCCAGCTGCAAGTGACCCTGATAATTACACCAGCAAAAGGTGCATCCAGCTGCATGTGTCCCTGATAATTACAGTGGCAAGAGGTGCATCCAGCTACAGGTGACCCTGATAATTGCATCAGCCAGAGGTGCATCCCGCTGCATGTGTCCCTGATAATTACTCTGGCAAGAGGTGTATCCAGCTGCACGTGTCCCTGATAATTACTCGGGCAAGAGGAACATCCAGCCACACGTGTCCCAGATAATTACTCTGGCAAGAATTACATCCAGCTGCAAGTGACGCTATAATTACACCGGCCAGAGGTGCATCCAGCTGCAAGTGTCCCTGATAATTATTCCGGCAAGAGATGCATCCAGCTGCATGTGTCCCTGATAATTACTCTGGCAAGTGGTGCATCCAGCTGAACGTATCCCTTATAATTACAGCGCCAAGAGTTACATCCAGCTGCAAGTGTCCCTGATAATTACTCCGGCAAGAGGTGCATCCAGCTGCATTTATCCCTATTAATTATTCCGGCAAGAGATGCATCCGGCTGTACGTGTCCCTGATAATTACTCCGGCAAGAGGTGCATCCAGCTGAACGTATCCCTGATAATTACTCCGGCAAGAGGTGCATCCAGCTGCACGTATCCCTGATAAGTACTCTGGCAAGAGGTGCATCGAGCTGCACGTGTCCCTGATAATTACTCCAGCAAGAGGTGCATCCAGCTGCAAGTGACCCTGATAATTACACTGGCAAGAGGTGAATCCAACTACACGTGTCCCAGATAATTACACCGGCAAGAGGTTTATCCAGCTGCAAGTGACCCTGATAATTACACCAGCAAGAGGTGCATCCAGCTGCATGTGTCCCTGATAATTACTCCGGCAAGAGGAGCATCCACCTACACTTGTCCCTGATAATTACTCCACCCTGATAATTACAGCGGCCAGAGGTGCATCCAGCTGCATGTGTCCTTGATAATTACACTGGCAAGATTTGCATCCAGCTGCACGTCTCCCTGATAATGACTCCGGCAAGAGGTGCATCCAGCTGCACGTGTCCCTGATAATTACTCCGGCAAGAGGTGCATCTAGCTGCATGTGTCCCTGATAATTACACTGGCAAGAGGTGCATCCAGCTGCAGGTGACCCTGATAATTACATCAGCCAGAGGTGCATCCAGTTGCATGTGTCCCGGATAATTACTCTGGATAAGAGGTGCATCCAACTTCAAGTATCGCTGATAATTACACTGGCAAGTGTTGCATGAAGCTGTATGTGTCCATGATAATTACACTGGCAAGAGGTGCATCCAGCTCCACGTGTCCCTGATAATTAAAAATACAAGAGGTGCATCAATCTGCACGTGTTCCTGATAATTACTTGGTAAGAGGTGCATCCAGCTGCACGTGTCCCTGATCATTACTATGGTAAAAGGTGCATCCAGCTGCAGGTGACCCTGATAATTACACTTGCCAGAGGTGCATCCAGCTGCAAGTGAACATTATAATTACAGCGGCAAGAGTTACATCCAGCTGCAAGTGACCCTGATAATTACAAAGACAAGAGGTGCATCCAGCTGCATGTGTCCCTGATAATTATTCCGGCAAGAGATGCATCCAGCTGTACGTGTCCCTGATAATTACAGTGGCAAGAGGTGCATCCAGCTCGACGTGTCCCTGATAATGACTCCGGAAAGAGGTGCATCCAGCTGCAAGTGTCCCTGATAATTACTCTGGCAAGAGGTGCATCCACTGCAGGTGACCCTGATAATTACATCAGCCAGAGGTGCGTCCAGCTGCATGTGTCCCTGATAATTACTCTGGATAAGAGGTGCATCCAACTACAAGTATCGCTGATAATTACACTGGCAAGAGTTGCATCCAGCTGTATGTGTCCATGATCATTACACTGGCAAGAGGTACATCCAGCTCCACGTGTCCCTGATAATTAAAAAGACAAGTGCTGCATTCATCTCCACGTGTCCCTGATAATTACTCTGGCAAGAGGTGCATCCAGCTGCACGTGTCCCTGATCATTACTATGGTAAGAGCTGCATCCAGCTGCAGGTGACCCTGATAATTACCCTGGCCAGAGGTGCATCCAGCTTCAAGTGAACCTTATAATTACAGCGGCAAGAGTTACATCCAGCTGCAAGTGACCCTGATAATTACTCCGGCAAGAGGTGCATCCAGCTGCATGTGTCCCTGATAATTATTCCGGCAAAAGATGCATCCAGCTGTACGTGTCCCCGAAAATTACTCGGGCAAGAGGTGCATCCAGCTGCATGTGTCCCTGATAATTACTCCGGCAAGAGGAGCATCCAGCTACACGTGTCCCTGATAATTACTCCACCCTGATAATTACACCGGCCAGAGGTGCATCCAGCTGCAAGTGACCCTGATAATTACTCCGGCAAGAGGTGCATCCAGCTGCACGTGATCCTGATAATTATACCGGCAAGAGGTTCATCCAGCTGCAAGTGACCCTGATAATTACACCAGCAAAAGGTGCATCCAGCTGCATGTGTCCCTGATAATTACAGTGGCAAGAGGTGCATCCAGCTACAGGTGACCCTGATAATTGTATCAGCCAGAGGTGCATCCCGCTGCATGTGTCCCTGATAATTACTCTGGCAAGAGGTGCATCCAACTTCAAGTATTGCTGATAATTGCATTGGCAAGAGTTGTATCCAGCTGTATGTGTACATGATTATTACACTGGCAAGAGGTGCATCCAGCTGCACGTATCCCTGATAAGTACTCTGGCAAGAGGTGTATCCAGCTGCACGTGTCCCTGATAATTACTCGGGCAAGAGGAACATCCAGCTACACGTGTCCCAGATAATTACTCTGGCAAGAATTACATCCAGCTGCAAGTGACCCTATAATTACACCGGCCAGAGGTGTATCCAGCTGCATGTGTCCCTGATAATTATTCCGGCAAGAGATGCATCCAGCTGTGCGTGTCCCTGATAATTACAGTGGCAAGAGGTGCATCCAGCTGCACATGTCCCTGATAATTACTCCGGCAAGAGGTGCATCCAGCTGCATGTGTCCCTGATAATTACTCCGGCAAGAGGAGCAACCAGCTACACGTGTCCCTGATAATTACTCCACCCTGATAATTACATCGGCCAGAGATGCATCCAGCTGCATGTGTCCCTGATAATTATAATGGCAAGATTTGCATCCAGCTGCAGGTGACCCTGATAATTACATCAGCCAGAGGTGCATCCAGCTGCATGTGTCCCTGATAATTACTCTGGCAAGAGGTGCATCCAACTTCAAGTATCGCTGATAATTACACTGGCAAGAGTTGTATCCAGCTGTATGTGTCCATGATAATTACTCTGGCAAGTGGTGCATCCAGCTGAACGTATCCCTTATAATTACAGCAGCAAGAGATACATCCAGCTGCAAGTGACCCTGATAATTACTCCGGCAAGAGGTGCATCCAGCTGCATGTGTCCCTAATAATTACTCTGGCAAGTGGTGCATCCAGCTGAACGTATCCCTTATAATTACAGCGCCAAGAGTTACATCCAGCTGCAAGTGACCCTGATAATTACTCCGGCAAGAGGTGCATCCAGCTGCATTTATCCCTATTAATTATTCCGGCAAGAGATGCATCCGGCTGTACGTGTCCCTGATAATTACTCCGGCAAGAGGTGCATCCAGCTGCATGTATCCCTGATAATTACTCCGGCAAGAGTTGCATCCAGCTGCACATGTCCCTGATAATTACTCCGGCAAGAGGTGCATCCACCTGCATGTGTCCCTGATAATTACTCCGGCAAGAGGAGCATCCAGCTACAATTGTCCCTGATAATTACTCCACCCTGATAATTACACCGGCCAGAGGTGCATCCAGCTGCATGTGTCCCTGACAATTACTCTGGCAAGAGGTGAATCCAGCTGCACGTGTCCCTGATAATTATACCGGCAAGAGGTTCATCCAGCTGCAAGTGACCCTGATAATTACACCAGCAAAACGTGCATCCAGCTGCATGTGTCCCTGATAATTACAGTGGCAAGAGGTGCATCCAGCTACAGGTGACCCTGATAATTACATCAGCCAGAGGTGCATCCAGCTGCACGTATCCCTGATAAGTACTCTGGCAAGAGGTGTATCCAGCTACACGTGTCCCTGATAATTACTCGGGCAAGAGGAACATCCAGCTACACGTGTCCCAGATAATTACTCTGGCAAGAATTACATCCAGCTGCAAGTGACCCTATAATTACACCGGCCAGAGGTGTATCCAGCTGCATGTGTCCCTGATAATTATTCCGGCAAGAGATGCATCCAGCTGTGCGTGTCCCTGATAATTACAGTGGCAAGAGGTGCATCCAGCTGCACATGTCCCTGATAATTACTCCGGCAAGAGGTGCATCCAGCTGCATGTGTCCCTGATAATTACTCCGGCAAGAGGAGCAACCAGCTACACGTGTCCCTGATAATTACTCCACCCTGATAATTACATCGGCCAGAGATGCATCCAGCTGCATGTGTCCCTGATAATTACACTGGCAAGATTTGCATCCAGCTGCAGGTGACCCTGATAATTACATCAGCCAGAGGTGCATCCAGCTGCATGTGTCCCTGATAATTACTCTGGCAAGAGGTGCATCCAACTTCAAGTATCGCTGATAATTACACTGGCAAGAGTTGTATCCAGCTGTATGTGTCCATGATAATTACTCTGGCAAGTGGTGCATCCAGCTGAACGTATCCCTTATAATTACAGCATCAAGAGATACATCCAGCTGCAAGTGACCCTGATAATTACTCCGGCAAGAGGTGCATCCAGCTGCATGTGTCCCTGATAATTACTCTGGCAAGTGGTGCATCCAGCTGAACGTATCCCTTATAATTACAGCGCCAAGAGTTACATCCAGCTGCAAGTGACCCTGATAATTACTCCGGCAAGAGGTGCATCCAGCTGCATTTATCCCTATTAATTATTCCGGCAAGAGATGCATCCGGCTGTACGTGTCCCTGATAATTACTCCGGCAAGAGGTGCATCCAGCTGCATGTATCCCTGATAATTACTCCGGCAAGAGTTGCATCCAGCTGCACATGTCCCTGATAATTACTCCGGCAAGAGGTGCATCCACCTGCATGTGTCCCTGATAATTACTCCGGCAAGAGGAGCATCCAGCTACAATTGTCCCTGATAATTACTCCACCCTGATAATTACACCGGCCAGAGGTGCATCCAGCTGCATGTGTCCCTGATAATTACTCTGGCAAGAGGTGAATCCAGCTGCACGTGTCCCTGATAATTATACCGGCAAGAGGTTCATCCAGCTGCAAGTGACCCTGATAATTACACCAGCAAAACGTGCATCCAGCTGCATGTGTCCCTGATAATTACAGTGGCAAGAGGTGCATCCAGCTACAGGTGACCCTGATAATTACATCAGCCAGAGGTGCATCCAGCTACACGTATCCCTGATAAGTACTCTGGCAAGAGGTGTATCCAGCTGCACGTGTCCCTCATAATTACTCGGGCAAGAGGAACATCCAGCTACACGTGTCCCAGATAATTACTCTGGCAAGAATTACATCCAGCTGCAAGTGACCCTATAATTACACCGGCCAGAGGTGCATCCAGCTGCATGTGTCCCTGATAATTATTCCGGCAAGAGATGCATCCAGCTGTGCGTGTCCCTGATAATTACAGTGGCAAGAGATGCATCCAGCTGCATGTATCCCTGATAATTACTCCGGCAAGAGTTGCATCCAGCTGCACATGTCCCTGATAATTACTCCGGCAAGAGGTGCATCCACCTGCATGTGTCCCTGATAATTACTCCGGCAAGAGGAGCATCCAGCTACAATTGTCCCTGATAATTACTCCACCCTGATAATTACACCGGCCAGAGGTGCATCCAGCTGCACGTGTCCCTGATAATTATACCGGCAAGAGGTTCATCCAGCTGCAAGTGACCCTGATACTTACACCAGCAAGAGGTGCATCCAGCTGCATGTGTCCCTGATAATTACAGTGGCAAGAGGTGCATCCAGCTGCAGGTGACCCTGATAATTACATCAGCCAGAGCTGCATCCAGCTGCAAGTGACCCTGATAATTACTCCGGCAAGAGGTGCATCCAGCTGCAAGTGACCCTGATAATTACTCCGGCAAGAGGTGCATCCAGCTGCACGTGTCCCTGATAATTATACCGGCAAGAGGTTCATCCAGCTGCAAGTGACCCTGATAATTACACCAGCAAAAGGTGCATCCAGCTGCATGTGTCCCTGATAATTACAGTGGCAAGAGGTGCATCCAGCTACAGGTGACCCTGATAATTGCATCAACCAGAGGTGCATCCCGCTGCATGTGTCCCTGATAATTACTCTGGCAAGAGGTGCATCCAACTTCAAGTATTGCTGATAATTGCATTGGCAAGAGTTGTATCCAGCTGTATGTGTACATGATAATTACACTGGCAAGAGGTGCATCCAGCTGCACGTATCCCTGATAAGTACTCTGGCAAGAGGTGTATCCAGCTGCACGTGTCCCTGATAATTACTCGGGCAAGAGGAACATCCAGCTACACGTGTCCCAGATAATTACTCTGGCAAGAATTACATCCAGCTGCAAGTGACCCTATAATTACACCGGCCAGAGGTGTATCCAGCTGCATGTGTCCCTGATAATTATTCCGGCAAGAGATGCATCCAGCTGTGCGTGTCTCTGATAATTACAGTGGCAAGAGGTGCATCCAGCTGCACATGTCCCTGATAATTACTCTGGCAAGAGGTGCATCCAGCTGCATGTGTCCCTGATAATTACTCCGGCAAGAGGAGCAACCAGCTACACGTGTCCCTGATAATTACTCCACCCTGATAATTACATCGGCCAGAGATGCATCCAGCTGCATGTGTCCCTGATAATTACACTGGCAAGATTTGCATCCAGCTGCAGGTGACCCTGATAATTACATCAGCCAGAGGTGCATCCAGCTGCATGTGTCCCTGATAATTACTCTGGCAAGAGGTGCATCCAACTTCAAGTATCGCTGATAATTACTCTGGCAAGAGGTGCATCCAGCTGCATGTGTCCCTGATAATTAATCTGGCAAGATTTTCATCCAGCTGAACGTTTCCCTGATAATTATTCCGGCAAGAGGTGGATCCAGCTGCACGTGTCCCTGATAATTACTCCGGCAAGAGGTGCATCCAGCTGCACGGGTCCCTGATAATTACTCTGGCAAGAGGTTCATCCAGCTGCAAGTGACCCTGATAATTACACCGGCCAGAGGTGCATCCAGCTGCATGTGTCCCTGATAATTACTCTGGCAAGAGGTGCATCCAACTTCAAGTATTGCTGATAATTGCATTGGCAAGAGTTGTATCCAGCTGTATGTGTCCATGATAATTACACTGGCAAGAGGTGCATCCAGCTGCACGTATCCCTGATAAGTACTCTGGCAAAAGGTGTATCCAGCTGCACGTATCCCTGATAATTACTCCGGCAAGAGGAACATTCAGCTACACGTGTCGCAGATAATTACACTGGCAAGAATTACATCCAGCTGCAAGTGACCCTGATAATTACACCGGCCAGAGGTGCATCCAGCTGCATGTGTCCCTGATAATTAATCTGGCAAGATTTGCATCCAGCTGAACGTGTCCCTGATAATTACTCTGGCAAGAGGTGCATCCAGCTGCACGGGTCCCTGATAATTACTCTGGCAAGAGGTGCATCCAGCTGCAAGTGACCCTGATAATTACACCGGCCAGAGGTGCATCCAGCTGCATGTGTCCCTGATAATTACACTGGCAAGAGGTGCATCCAGCTGCAGGTGACCCTGATAATTACATCAGCCAGAGGTGCATCCAGCTGCATGTGTCCCTGATAATTACTCTTGATAAGAGGTGCATCCAACTTCAAGTATCGCTGATAATTACACTGGCAAGAGTTGCATGAAGCTGTATGTGTCCATGATAATTACACTGGCAAGAGGTGCATCCAGCTGCAAGTGACCCTGATAATTACTCCGGCAAGAGGTGCATCCAGCTGCACGTGTCCCTGATAATTACAAAGACAAGAGGTGCATCCAGCTGCACATGTCCCTGATAATTACTCCGGCAAGAAGTGTATCCAGCTGCAAGTGACCCTGATAATTACACTGGCAAGAGGTGAATCCAGCTGCACGTGTCCCTGATACTTATACCGGCAAGAGGTTCATCCAGCTGCAAGTGACCCTGATAATTACACCAGCAAGAGGAGCATCCAGCTGCATGTGTCCCTGATAATTACAGTGGCAAGAGGTGCATCCAGCTGCAGGTGACCCTGATAATTACGTCAGCCAGAGCTGCATCCAGCTGCAACTGACCCTGATAATTACTCCGGCAAGAGGTGCATACAGCTGCACGTGTCCCTGATAAATACAAAGACAAGAGGTGTATACAGCTG
Source organism: Narcine bancroftii (assembly GCF_036971445.1). NCBI lineage: Eukaryota > Metazoa > Chordata > Chondrichthyes > Torpediniformes > Narcinidae > Narcine > Narcine bancroftii. The sequence continues at coordinate 40,879,644 of NC_091481.1, forward strand.
CACATGTCCCTGATAATTACTCCGGCAAGAGGTGTATCCAGCTGCAAGTGACCCTGATAATTACACTGGCAAGAGGTGAATCCAGCTACACGTCTCCCAGATAATTACTCTGGCAAGAATTACATCCAGCTGCAAGTGACCCAGAAATTACACCGGCCAGAGGTGCATCCAGCTGCATGTGTCCCTGATAATTAATCTGGCAAGATTTTCATCCAGCTGAACGTTTCCCTGATAATTACTCCGGCAAGAGGTGGATCCAGCTGCACGTGTCCCTGATAATTACTCCGGCAAGAGGTGCATCCAGCTGCACGGGTCCCTGATAATTACTCTGGCAAGAGGTTCATCCAGCTGCAAGTGACCCTGATAATTACACCGGCCAGAGGTGCATCCAGCTGCATGTGTCCCTGATAATTACTCTGGCAAGAGGTGCATCCAACTTCAAGTATTGCTGATAATTGCATTGGCAAGAGTTGTATCCAGCTGTATGTGTCCATGATAATTACACTGGCAAGAGGTGCATCCAGCTGCACGTATCCCTGATAAGTACTCTGGCAAAAGGTGTATCCAGCTGCACGTATCCATGATAATTACTCCGGCAAGAGGAACATTCAGCTACACGTGTCGCAGATAATTACACTGGCAAGAATTACATCCAGCTGCAAGTGACCCTGATAATTACACCGGGCAGAGGTGCATCCAGCTGCATGTGTCCCTGATAATTAATCTGGCAAGATTTGCATCCAGCTGAACGTGTCCCTGATAATTACTCTGGCAAGAGGTGCATCCAGCTGCACGGGTCCCTGATAATTACTCTGGCAAGAGGTGCATCCAGCTGCAAGTGAACCTGATAATTACACCGGCCAGAGGTGCATCCAGCTGCATGTGTCCCTGATAATTACACTGGCAAGAGGTGCATCCAGCTGCAGGTGACCCTGATAATTACATCAGCCAGAGGTGCATCCAGCTGCATGTGTCCCTGATAATTACTCTTGATAAGAGGTGCATCCAACTTCAAGTATCGCTGATAATTACACTGGCAAGAGTTGCATGAAGCTGTATGTGTCCATGATAATTACACTGGCAAGAGGTGCATCCAGCTGCAAGTGACCCTGATAATTACTCCGGCAAGAGGTGCATCCAGCTGCACGTGTCCCTGATAATTACAAAGACAAGAGGTGCATCCAGCTGCACATGTCCCTGATAATTACTCCGGCAAGAAGTGTATCCAGCTGCAAGTGACCCTGATAATTACACTGGCAAGAGGTGAATCCAGCTGCACGTGTCCCTGATAATTATACCGGCAAGAGGTTCATCCAGCTGCAAGTGACCCTGATAATTACACCAGCAAGAGGAGCATCCAGCTGCATGTGTCCCTGATAATTACAGTGGCAAGAGGTGCATCCAGCTGCAGGTGACCCTGATAATTACGTCAGCCAGAGCTGCATCCAGCTGCAAGTGACCCTGATAATTACTCCGGCAAGAGGTGCATCCAGCTGCACGTGTCCCTGATAAATACAAAGACAAGAGGTGTATACAGCTGCACATGTCCCTGATAATTACTCCGGCAAGAGGTGTATCCAGCTGCAAGTGACCCTGATAATTACACTGGCAAGAGGTGAATCCAGCTACACGTGTCCCAGATAATTACTCTGGCAAGAATTACATCCAGCTGCAAGTGACCCAGAAATTACACCGGCCAGAGGTGCATCCAGCTGCATGTGTCCCTGATAATTAATCTGGCAAGATTTTCATCCAGCTGAACGTTTCCCTGATAATTACTCCGGCAAGAGGTGGATCCAGCTGCATGTGTCCCTGATAATTACTCCGGCAAGAGGTGCATCCAGCTGCACGGGTCCCTGATAATTACTCTGGCAAGAGGTTCATCCAGCTGCAAGTGACCCTGATAATTACACCGGCCAGAGGTGCATCCAGCTGCATGTGTCCCTGATAATTAATCTGGCAATATTTGCATCCAGCTGAACGTGTCCCTGATAATTACTCCGGAAAGAGGTGCATCCATCTGCACGTGTCCCTGATAATTACTCTAGCAAGAGGTGCATCCAGCTGCACGTGTCCCTGATCATTACTATGGTAAGAAGTGCATCCAGCTGCAGGTGACCCTGATAATTACACTGGCCAGAGGTGCATCCAGCTGCAAGTGAACCTTATAATTGCAGCGGCAAGAGTTACATCCAGCTGCAAGTGACCCTGAGAATTACTCCGGCAAGAGGTGCATCCAGCTACATGTGTCCCTGATAATTATTCCGGCAAGAGATGCATCCAGCTGCACATGTCCCTGATAATTACTCCGGCAAGAGGTGCATCCAGCTACACGTGTCCCTGATAATTACAGTGGCAAGAGGTGCATCCAGCTGCACATGTCCCTGATAATTACTCCGGCAAGAGGTGCATCCATCTACACGTGTCCCTGATAATTACTCCGCCCTGATAATTACACCGGCCAGAGGTGCATCCAGCTGCATGTGTCCCTGATAATTACACTGGCAAGATTTGCATCCAGCTGCAGGTGACCCAGATAATTACATCAGCCAGAGGTGCATCCAGCTGCATGTGTCCCTGATAATTACTCTGGCAAGAGATGCATCCAACTTCAAGTATCGCTGATAATTACACTGGCAAGAGTTGTATCCAGCTGTATGTGTCCATGATAATTACACTGGCAAGAGGTGCATCCAGCTGCACGTATCCCTGATAAGTACTCTGGCAAGAGGTGCATCGAGCTGCACGGTTCCCTGATAATTACTCCGGCAAGAGGTGCATCCAGCTGCAAGTGACCCTGATAATTACACTGGCAAGAGGTGAATCCACCTACACTTGTCCCTGATAATTACTCCACCCTGACAATTACACCGGCCAGAGGTGCATCCAGCTGCATGTGTCCCTGATAATTACTCCGGCAAGAGGTGCATCTAGCTGCATGTGTCCCTGATAATTATACTGGCAAGAGGTGCATCCAGCTGCAAGTCAACAATATAATTACACCGGCCAGAGTTGCATCCAGCTGCACGTGTCCCTGATAATTACTCCGGCAAGAGGTGCATCTAGCTGCATGTGTCCCTGATAATTACACTGGCAAGAGGTGCATCCAGCTGCAGGTGACCCTGATAATTACATCAGCCAGAGGTGCATCCAGCTGCATGTGTCCCTGATAATTACTCTTGATAAGAGGTGCATCCAACTTCAAGTATCGCTGATAATTACACTGGCAAGAGTTGCATGAAGCTGTATGTGTCCATGATAATTACACTGGCAAGAGGTGCATCCAGCTGCAAGTGACCCTGATAATTACTCCGGCAAGAGGTGCATCCAGCTGCACGTGTCCCTGATAATTACAAAGACAAGAGGTGCATCCAGCTGCACATGTCCCTGATAATTACTCCGGCAAGAAGTGTATCCAGCTGCAAGTGACCCTGATAATTACACTGGCAAGAGGTGAATCCAGCTGCACGTGTCCCTGATAATTATACCGGCAAGAGGTTCATCCAGCTGCAAGTGACCCTGATAATTACACCAGCAAGAGGAGCATCCAGCTGCATGTGTCCCTGATAATTACAGTGGCAAGAGGTGCATCCAGCTGCAGGTGACCCTGATAATTACGTCAGCCAGAGCTGCATCCAGCTGCAAGTGACCCTGATAATTACTCCGGCAAGAGGTGCATCCAGCTGCACGTGTCCCTGATAAATACAAAGACAAGAGGTGTATACAGCTGCACATGTCCCTGATAATTACTCCGGCAAGAGGTGTATCCAGCTGCAAGTGACCCTGATAATTACACTGGCAAGAGGTGAATCCAGCTACACGTGTTCCAGATAATTACTCTGGCAAGAATTACATCCAGCTGCAAGTGACCCAGAAATTACACCGGCCAGAGGTGCATCCAGCTGCATGTGTCCCTGATAATTAATCTGGCAAGATTTTCATCCAGCTGAACGTTTCCCTGATAATTACTCCGGCAAGAGGTGGATCCAGCTGCATGTGTCCCTGATAATTACTCCGGCAAGAGGTGCATCCAGCTGCACGGGTCCCTGATAATTACTCTGGCAAGAGGTTCATCCAGCTGCAAGTGACCCTGATAATTACACCGGCCAGAGGTGCATCCAGCTGCATGTGTCCCTGATAATTAATCTGGCAATATTTGCATCCAGCTGAACGTGTCCCTGATAATTACTCCGGAAAGAGGTGCATCCATCTGCACGTGTCCCTGATAATTACTCTAGCAAGAGGTGCATCCAGCTGCACGTGTCCCTGATCATTACTATGGTAAGAAGTGCATCCAGCTGCAGGTGACCCTGATAATTACACTGGCCAGAGGTGCATCCAGCTGCAAGTGAACCTTATAATTGCAGCGGCAAGAGTTACATCCAGCTGCAAGTGACCCTGAGAATTACTCCGGCAAGAGGTGCATCCAGCTACATGTGTCCCTGATAATTATTCCGGCAAGAGATGCATCCAGCTGCACATGTCCCTGATAATTACTCCGGCAAGAGGTGCATCCAGCTACACGTGTCCCTGATAATTACAGTGGCAAGAGGTGCATCCAGCTGCACATGTCCCTGATAATTACTCCGGCAAGAGGTGCATCCATCTACACGTGTCCCTGATAATTACTCCGCCCTGATAATTACACCGGCCAGAGGTGCATCCAGCTGCATGTGTCCCTGATAATTACACTGGCAAGATTTGCATCCAGCTGCAGGTGACCCAGATAATTACATCAGCCAGAGGTGCATCCAGCTGCATGTGTCCCTGATAATTACTCTGGCAAGAGATGCATCCAACTTCAAGTATCGCTGATAATTACACTGGCAAGAGTTGTATCCAGCTGTATGTGTCCATGATAATTACACTGGCAAGAGGTGCATCCAGCTGCACGTATCCCTGATAAGTACTCTGGCAAGAGGTGCATCGAGCTGCACGGTTCCCTGATAATTACTCCGGCAAGAGGTGCATCCAGCTGCAAGTGACCCTGATAATTACACTGGCAAGAGGTGAATCCACCTACACTTGTCCCTGATAATTACTCCACCCTGACAATTACACCGGCCAGAGGTGCATCCAGCTGCATGTGTCCCTGATAATTACTCCGGCAAGAGGTGCATCTAGCTGCATGTGTCCCTGATAATTACACTGGCAAGAGGTGCATCCAGCTGCAAGTCAACAATATAATTACACCGGCCAGAGTTGCATCCAGCTGCACGTGTCCCTGATAATTACTCCGGCAAGAGGTGCATCTAGCTGCATGTGTCCCTGATAATTACACTGGCAAGAGGTGCATCCAGCTGCAGGTGACCCTGATAATTACATCAGCCAGAGGTGCATCCAGTTGCATGTGTCCCTGATAATTACTCTGGATAAGAGGTGCATCCAACTTCAAGTATCGCTGATAATTACACTGGCAAGAGTTGAATGAAGCTGTATGTGTCCATGATAATTACACTGGCAAGAGGTGCATCCAGCTCCACGTGTCCCTGATAATTAAAAAGACAAGAGGTGCATCAATCTGCACGTGTTCCTGATAATTACTCTGGCAAGAGGTGCATCCAGCTGCACGTGTCCCTGATCATTACTATGGTAAGAGGTGCATCCAGCTGCAGGTGACCCTGATAATTACACTGGCCAGAGGTGCATCCAGCTGCAAGTGAACCTTATAATTACAGCGGCAAGAGTTACATCCAGCTGCAAGTGACCCTGATAATTACTCCGGCAAGAGGTGCATCCAGCTGCATGTGTCCCTGATAATTATTCCGGCAAGAGATGCATCCAGCTGTACGTGTCCCTGATAATTACAGTGGCAAGAGGTGCATCCAGCTCCACGTGTCCCTGATAATGACTCCGGAAAGAGGTGCATCCAGCTGCAAATGTCCCTGATAATTACTCTGGCACGAGGTGCATCCACTGCAGGTGACCCTGATAATTACATCAGCCAGAGGTGCGTCCAGCTGCATGTGTCCCTGATAATTACTCTGGATAAGAGGTGCATCCAACTACAAGTATCGCTGATAATTACACTGGCAAGAGTTGCATCCATCAGTATGTGTCCATGATAATTACACTGGCAAGAGGTACATCCAGCTCCACGTGTCCCTGATAATTAAAAACACAAGAGCTGCATCCATCTCCACGTGTCCCTGATAATTACTCTGGCAAGAAGTGCATCCAGCTGCACTTGTCCCTGATCATTACTATGGTGCATCCAGCTGCAGGTGACCCTGATAATTACCCTGGCCAGAGGTGCATCCAGCTTCAAGTGAACCTTATAATTACAGCAGCAAGGGTTACATCCAGCTGCAAGTGACCCTGATAATTACTCCGGCAAGAGTTGCATCCAGCTGCATGTGTCCCTGATAATTATTCCGCCAAGAGATGCATCCAGCTGTACGTGTCCCTCATAATTACTCGGGCAAGAGGTGCATCCAGCTGCATGCGTCCCTGATAATTACTCCGGCAAGAGGTGCATCCAGCTGCACGTGTCCCTGATAATTACAAAGACAAGTGGTGCATCCAGCTGCACAGGACCCTGATAATTACTCCGGCAAGAGGTGTATCCAGCTGCAAGTGACCCTGATAATTACACTGGCAAGAGGTGAATCCAGCTGCACGTGTCCCTGATAATTATACCGGCAAGAGGTTCATCCAGCTGCAAGTGACCCTGATAATTACACCAGAAAGAGGTGCATCCAGCTGCATGTGTCCCTGATATTTACAGTGGCAAGAGGTGCATCCAACTTCAAGTATTGCTGATAATTACATTGGCAAGAGTTGTATCCAGCTGTATGTGTCCATGATAATTACACTGGCAAGAGGTGCATCCAGCTGCACGTATCCCTGATAAGTACTCTGGCAAGAGGTGTATCCAGCTGCACGTGTCCCTGATAATTACTCCGGCAAGAGGAACATCCAGCTACACGTGTCCCAGATAATTACTCTGGCAAGAATTACATCCAGCTGCAAGTGACCCTGATAATTACACCGGCCAGAGGTGCATCCAGCTGCATGTGTCCCTGATAATTAATCTGGCAAGATTTGCATCCAGCTGAACGTGTCCCTGATAATTACTCCGGAAAGAGGTGGATCCAGCTGCACGTGTCCCTGATAATTACTCCGGCAAGAGGTGCATCCAGCTGCACGGGAACCTGATAATTACTCTGGCAAGAGGTGCATCCAGCTGCAAGTGACCCTGATAATTACACCGGCCAGAGGTGCATCCAGCTGCATGTGACCCTGATAATTACTCCGGCAAGAGGTGCATCCAGCTGCATGTGTCCCTGATAATTACTCCGGCAAGAGATGCATCCAGCTGTACGTGTCCCTGATAATTACAGTGGCAAGAGGTGCATCCACTGCAGGTGACCCTGATAATTACATCAGCCAGAGGTGCGTCCAGCTGCATGTGTCCCTGATAATTACTCTGGATAAGAGGTGCATCCAACTACAAGTATCGCTGATAATTACACTGGCAAGAGTTGCATCCAGCTGTATGTGTCCATGATAATTACACTGGCAAGAGGTACATCCAGCTCCACGTGTCCCTAATAATGAAAAACACAAGAGCTGCATCCATCTCCACGTGTCCCTGATAATTACTCTGGCAAGAGGTGCATCCAGCTGCACGTGTCCCTGATCATTACTATGGTAAGAGCTGCATCCAGCTGCAGGTGACCCTGATAATTACCCTGGCCAGAGGTGCATCCAGCTTCAAGTGAACCTTATAATTACAGCGGCAAGAGTTACATCCAACTGCAAGTGACCCTGATAATTACTCCGGCAAGAGGTGCATCCAGCTGCATGTGTCCCTGATAATTATTCTGGCAAGAGATGCATCCAGCTGTACGTGTCCCTGATAGTTACTCGGGCAAGAGGTGCATCCAGCTGCATGTGTCCCTGATAATTACTCCAGCAAGAGGTGCATCCAGCTGCACGTGTCCCTGATAATTACAAAGACAAGAGGTGCATCCAGCTGCACATGTCCCTGATAATTACTCCGGCAAGAGGTGAATCCAGCTGCACGTGTCCCTGATAATTATACCGGCAAGAGGTTCATCCAGCTGCAAGTGACCCTGATAATTACACCAGCAAGAGGTGCATCCTGCTGCATGTGTCCCTGATATTTACAGTGGCAAGAGGTGCATCCAGCTGCAGGTGACCCTGATAATTACATCAGCCAGAGGTGCATCCAGCTGCATGTGTCCCTGATAATTACTCTGGCAATAGGTGCATCCAACTTCAAGTATTGCTGATAATTACATTGGCAAGAGTTGTATCCAGCTGTATGTGTCCATGATAATTACACTGGCAAGAGGTGCATCCAGCTGCACGTATCCCTGATAAGTACTCTGGCAAGAGGTGTATCCAGCTGCACGTGTCCCTGATAATTACTCCGGCAAGAGGAACATCCAGCTACACGTGTCCCAGATAATTACTCCGGCAAGAATTACATCCAGCTGCAAGTGACCCTGATAATTACACCGGCCAGAGGTGCATCCAGCTGCATGTGTCCCTGATAATTAATCTGGCAAGATTTGCATCCAGCTGAACGTGTCCCTGATAATTACTCCGGCAAGAGGTGGATCGAGCTGCACGTGTCCCTGATAATTACTCCGGCAAGAGGTGCATCCAGCTGCACGGGTCCCTGATAATTAATCTGGCTAGAGGTGCATCCAGCTGCAAGTGACCCTGATAATTACACCGGCCAGAGGGGCATCCAGCTGCATGTGTCCCTGATAATTAATCTGGCAATATTTGCATCCAGCTGAACTTGTCCCTGATAATTACTCCGGCAAGAGGTGCATCCAGCTGCACGTGTCCCTGATAATTACTCTGGCAAGAGGTGCATCCAGCTGCACGTGTCCCTGATCATTACTATGGTAAGAGGTGCATCCAGCTGCAGGTGACCCTGATAATTACACTGGCCAGAGGTGCATCCAGCTGCAAGTGAACCTTATAATTACAGCGGCAAGAGTTACATCCAGCTGCAAGTCACCCTGAGAATTACTCCGGCAAGAGGTGCATCCAGCTGCATGTGTCCCTGATAATTATTCCGGCAAGAGATGCATCCAGCTGCATGTATCCCTGATAATTACTCCGGCAAGAGTTGCATCCAGCTGCACATGTCCCTGATAATTACTCCGGCAGGAGGTGCATCCACCTGCATGTGTCCCTGATAATTACTCCGGCAAGAGGAGCATCCAGCTCCACGTGTCCCTGATAATTACTCCACCCTGATTATTACACTGGCCAGAGGAGCATCCAGCTGCATGTGTCCCTGATAATTACACTGGCAAGATTTGCATCCAGCTGAACGTGTCCCTGATAATTACTCTGGCAAGAGGTGCATCCAGCTGCAGGTGACCCTGATAATTACATCAGCCAGAGCTGCATCCAGCTGCAAGTGACCCTGATAATTACTACAGCAAGAGGTGCATCCAGCTGCACGTGTCCCTGATAATTACAAAGACGAGAGGTGTATACAGCTGCACATGTCCCAGATAATTACTCCGGCAAGAGGTGTATCCAGCTGCAAGTGACCCTGATAATTACACTGGCAAGAGGTGAATCCAGCTACACGTGTCCCAGATAATTACTCTGGCAAGAATTACATCCAGCTGCAAGTGACCCTGATAATTACACCGGCCAGAGATGCATCCAGCTGCATGTGTCCCTGATAATTAATCTGGCAAGATTTGCATCCAGCTGAACGTTTCCCTGATAATTACTCCGGCAAGAGGTGGATCCAGCTGCACGTGTCCCTGATAATTACTCCGGCAAGAGGTGCATCCAGCTGCATGGGTCCGTGATAATTACTCTGGCAAGAGGTGCATCCAGCTGCAAGTGACCCTGATAATTACACCGGCCAGAGGTGCATCCAGCTGCATGTGTCGCTGATAATTAATCTGGCAATATTTGCATCCAGCTCAACGTGTCCCTGATAATTACTCCGGCAAGAGGTGCATCCATCTGCACGTGTCCCTGATAATTACTCTGGCAAGAGGTGCATCCAGCTGCACGTGTCCCTGATCATTACTATGGTAAGAGGTGCATCCAGCTGCAGGTGACCCTGATAATTACAGCGGCAAGAGTTACATCCAGCTGCAAGTGACCCTGAGAATTACTCCGGCAAGAGGTGCATCCAGCTACATGTGTCCCTGATAATTATTCCGGCAAGAGATGCATCCAGCTGCACATGTCCCTGATAATTACTCCGGCAAGAGGTGCATACAGCTACACGTGTCCCTGATAATTATTCCACCCTGATAATTACACCGGGCAGAGGTGCATCCAGCTGCATGTGTCCCTGATAATTACACTGGCAAGATTTGCATCCAGCTGCAGGTGACCCTGATAATTACTCTGGCAAGAGTTGTACCCAGCTGTATGTGTCCATGATAATTACACTGGCAAGAGGTGCATCCAGCTGCATGTGTCCCTGATAATTACTCTGGCAAGAGTTGTACCCAGCTGTATGTGTCCATGATAATTACACTGGCAAGAGGTGCATCCAGCTGCACGTATCCCTGATAAGTACTCTGGCAAGATGTGCATCGAGCTGCACGTGTCCCTGATAATTACTCCGGCAAGAGGTGCATCCAGCTGCAAGTGACACTGATAATTACACTGGCAAGAGGTGAATCCACCTACATGTGTCCCTGATAATTACACCGGCAAGAGGTTTATCCAGCTGCAAGTGACCCTGATAATTACACCAGCAAGAGGTGCATCCAGCTGCATGTGTCCCTGATAATTACTCCGGCAGAGGAGCTTCCACCTACACTTGTCCCTGATAATTACTCCACCCTGATAATTACACCGGCCAGAGGTGCATCCAGCTGCATGTGTCCTTGATAATTACACTGGCAAGAATTGCATCCAGCTGCACGTGTCCCTGATAATGACTCCGGCAAGAGGTGCATACAGCTGCAAGTGTCCCTGATAATTACTCTGGTAAGAGGTGCATCCAGCTGCAAGTGAACATTATAATTACACCGGCCAGAGTTGCATCCAGCTGCACGTGTCCCTGATAATTACTCCAGCAAGAGGTGCATCTAGCTGCATGTGTCCCTGATAATTACACTGGCAAGAGGTGCATCCAGCTGCACGTGACCCTGATAATTACATCAGCCAGAGGTGCATCCAGTTGCATGTGTCCCTGATAATTACTCTGGATAAGAGGTGCATCCAACTTCAAGTATCGCTGATAATTACACTGGCAAGAGTTGCATGAAGCTGTATGTGTCCATGATAATTACATCAGCCAGAGGTTCGTCCAGCTGCAGGTGTCCCTGATAATTACTCTGGATAAGAGGTGCATCAAACTACAAGTATCGCCTATAATTACACTGGCAAGAGTTGCATCCAGCTGTATGTGTCCATGATAATTACACTGGCAAGAGGTACATCCAGCTCCACGTGTCCCTGATAATGAAAAACACAAGAGCTGCATCCATCTCCACGTGTCCCTGATAATTATTCCGGCATGAGATGCATCCAGCTGCACGTGTCCCTGATCATTACTATGGTAAGAGGTGCATCCAGCTGCATGTGTCCCTGATAATTACTCCAGCAAGAGGTGCATCCAGCTGCACGTGTCCCTGATAATTACAAAGACAAGAGGTGCATCCAGCTGCACATGTCCCTGATCATTACTCCGGCAAGAGGTGAATCCAGCTGCACGTGTCCCTGATAATTATACCGGCAAGAGGTTCATCCAGCTGCAAGTGACCCTGATAATTACACCAGCAAGAGGTGCATCCTGCTGCATGTGTCCCTGATATTTACAGTGGCAAGAGGTGCATCCAGCTGCAGGTGACCCTGATAATTACATCAGCCAGAGGTGCATCCAGCTGCATGTGTCCCTGATAATTACTCTGGCAATAGGTGCATCCAACTTCAAGTATTGCTGATAATTACATTGGCAAGAGTTGTATCCAGCTGTATGTGTCCATGATAATTACACTGGCAAGAGGTGCATCCAGCTGCACGTATCCCTGATAAGTACTCTGGCAAGAGGTGTATCCAGCTGCACGTGTCCCTGATAATTACTCCGGCAAGAGGAACATCCAGCTACACGTGTCCCAGATAATTACTCTGGCAAGAATTACATCCAGCTGCAAGTGACCCTGATAATTACACCGGCCAGAGGTGCATCCAGCTGCATGTGTCCCTGATAATTAATCTGGCAAGATTTGCATCCAGCTGAACGTGTCCCTGATAATTACTCCGGCAAGAGGTGGATCCAGCTGCACGTGTCCCTGATAATTACTCCGGCAAGAGGTGCATCCAGCTGCACGGGTCCCTGATAATTAATCTGGCAAGAGGTGCATCCAGCTGCAAGTGACCCTGATAATTACACCGGCCAGAGGTGCATCCAGCTGCAAGTGAACCTTATAATTACAGCGGCAAGAGTTACATCCAGCTGCAAGTCACCCTGAGAATTACTCCGGCAAGAGGTGCATCCAGCTGCATGTGTCCCTGATAATTATTCCGGCAAGAGATCCATCCAGCTGCATGTATCCCTGATAATTACTCCGGCAAGAGTTGCATTCAGCTGCACATGTCCCTGATAATTACTCCGGCAAGAGGTGCATCCACCTGCATGTGTCCCTGATAATTACTCCGGCAAGAGGAGCATCCAGCTCCACGTGTCCCTGATAATTACTCCACCCTGATAATTACACTGGCCAGAGGAGCATCCAGCTGCATGTGTCCCTGATAATTACACTGGCAAGATTTGCATCCAGCTGAACGTGTCCCTGATAATTACTCTGGCAAGAGGTGCATCCAGCTGCAGGTGACCCTGATAATTACATCAGCCAGAGCTGCATCCAGCTGCAAGTGACCCTGATAATTACAAAGACAAGAGGTGTATACAGCTGCACATGTCCCTGATAATTACTCCGGCAAGAGGTGTATCCAGCTGCAAGTGACCCTGATAATTACACTGGCAAGAGGTGAATCCAGCTACACGTGTCCCAGATAATTAATCTGGCAAGATTTGCATCCAGCTGAACGTTTCCCTGATAATTACTCCGGCAAGAGGTGGATCCAGCTGCACGTGTCCCTGATAATTACTCCGGCAAGAGGTGCATCCAGCTGCATGGGTCCGTGATAATTACTCTGACAAGAGGTGCATCCAGCTGCAAGTGACCCTGATAATTACACCGGCCAGAGGTGCATCCAGCTGCATGTGTCACTGATAATTAATCTGGCAATATTTGCATCCAGCTCAACGTGTCCCTGATAATTACTCCTGCAAGAGGTGCATCCATCTGCACGTGTCCCTGATAATTACTCTGGCAAGAGGTGCATCCAGCTGCACGTGTCCCTGATCATTACTATGGTAAGAGGTGCATCCAGCTGCAGGTGACCCTGATAATTACAGCGGCAAGAGTTACATCCAGCTGCAAGTGACCCTGAGAATTACTCCGGCAAGAGGTGCATCCAGCTACATGTGTCCCTGATAATTATTCCGGCAAGAGATGCATCCAGCTGCACATGTCCCTGATAATTACTCCGGCAAGAGGTGCATACAGCTACACGTGTCCCTGATAATTATTCCACCCTGATAATTACACCGGGCAGAGGTGCCTCCAGCTGCATGTGTCCCTGATAATTACACTGGCAAGATTTGCATCCAGCTGCAGGTGACCCTGATAATTACATCATCCAGAGGTGCATCCAGCTGCATGTGTCCCTGATAATTACTCTGGCAAGAGATGCATCCAACTTCAAGTATCGCTGATAATTACACTGGCAAGAGTTGTATCCAGCTGTATGTGTCCATGATAATTACACTGGCAAGAGGTGCATCCAGCTGCACGTATCCCTGATAAGTACTCTGGCAAGAGGTGCATCGAGCTGCACGTGTCCCTGATAATTACACCGGCAAGAGGTTTATCCAGCTGCAAGTGACCCTGATAATTACACCAGCAAGAGGTGCATCCAGCTGCATGTGTCCCTGATAATTACTCCGGCAAGAGGAGCTTCCACCTACACTTGTCCCTGATAATTACTCCACCCTGATAATTACACCGGCCAGAGGTGCATCCAGCTGCATGTGTCCTTGATAATTACACTGGCAAGAATTGCATCCAGCTGCACGTGTCCCTGATAATGACTCCGGCAAGAGGTGCATCCAGCTGCAAGAGTCCCTGATAATTACTCTGGTAAGAGGTGCATCCAGCTGCAAGTGAACATTATAATTACACCGGCCAGAGTTGCATCCAGCTGCACGTGTCCCTGATAATTACTCCGGCAAGAGGTGCATCTAGCTGCATGTGTCCCTGATAATTACACTGGCAAGAGGTGCATCCAGCTGCAGGTGACCCTGATAATTACATCAGCCAGAGGTGCATCCAGCTGCATGTGTCCCTGATAATTACTCTTGATAAGAGGTGCATCCAACTTCAAGTATCGCTGATAATTACACTGGCAAGAGTTGCATGAAGCTGTATGTGTCCATTATAATTACACTGGCAAGAGGTGCATCCAGCTGCAAGTGACCCTGATAATTACTCCGGCAAGAGGTGCATCCAGCTGCACGTGTCCCTGATAATTACAAAGACAAGAGGTGCATCCAGCTGCACATGTCCCTGATAATTACTCCGGCAAGAATTGTATCCAGCTGCAAGTGACCCTGATAATTACACTGGCAAGAGGTGAATCCAGCTGCACGTGTCCCTGATAATTATACCGGCAAGAGGTTCATCCAGCTGCAAGTGACCCTGATAATTACACCAGCAAGAGGAGCATCCAGCTGCATGTGTCCCTGATAATTACAGTGGCAAGAGGTGCATCCAGCTGCAGGTGACCCTGATAATTACGTCAGCCAGAGCTGCATCCAGCTGCAAGTGACCCTAATAATTACTCCGGCAAGAGGTGCATCCAGCTGCACGTGTCCCTGATAAATACAAAGACAAGAGGTGTATACAGCTGCACATGTCCCTGATAATTACTCCGGCAAGAGGTGTATCCAGCTGCAAGTGACCCTGATAATTACACTGGCAAGAGGTGAATCCAGCTACACGTGTCCCAGATAATTACTCTGGCAAGAATTACATCCAGCTGCAAGTGTCCCAGAAATTACACCGGCCAGAGGTGCATCCAGCTGCATGTGTCCCTGATAATTAATCTGGCAAGATTTTCATCCAGCTGAACGTTTCCCTGATAATTACTCCGGCAAGAGGTGGATCCAGCTGCACTTGTCCCTGATAATTACTCCGGCAAGAGGTGCATCCAGCTGCACGGGTCCCTGATAATTACTCTGGCAAGAGGTTCATCCAGCTGCAAGTGACCCTGATAATTACACCGGCCAGAGGTGCATCCAGCTGCATGTGTCCCTGATAATTACTCTGGCAAGAGGTGCATCCAACTTCAAGTATTGCTGATAATTGCATTGGCAAGAGTTGTATCCAGCTGTATGTGTCCATGATAATTACACTGGCAAGAGGTGCATCCAGCTGCACGTATCCCTGATAAGTACTCTGGCAAAAGGTGTATCCAGCTGCACGTATCCCTGATAATTACTCCGGCAAGAGGAACATTCAGCTACACGTGTCGCAGATAATTACACTGGCAAGAATTACATCCAGCTGCAAGTGACCCTGATAATTACACCGGCCAGAGGTGCATCCAGCTGCATGTGTCCCTGATAATTAATCTGGCAAGATTTGCATCCAGCTGAACGTGTCCCTGATAATTACTCTGGCAAGAGGTGCATCCAGCTGCACGGATCCCTGATAATTACTCTGGCAAGAGGTGCATCCAGCTGCAAGTGACCCTGATAATTACACCGGCCAGAGGTGCATCCAGCTGCATGTGTCCCTGATAATTACACTGGCAAGAGGTGCATCCAGCTGCAGGTGACCCTGATAATTACATCAGCCAGAGATGCATCCAGCTGCATGTGTCCCTGATAATTACTCTTGATAAGAGGTGCATCCAACTTCAAGTATCGCTGATAATTACACTGGCAAGAGTTGCATGAAGCTGTATGTGTCCATGATAATTACACTGGCAAGAGGTGCATCCAGCTGCAAGTGACCCTGATAATTACTCCGGCAAGAGGTGCATCCAGCTGCACGTCTCCCTGATAATTACAAAGACAAGAGGTGCATCCAGCTGCACATGTCCCTGATAATTACTCCGGCAAGAAGTGTATCCAGCTGCAAGTGACCCTGATAATTACACTGGCAAGAGGTGAATCCAGCTGCACGTGTCCCTGATAATTATACCGGCAAGAGGTTCATCCAGCTGCAAGTGACCCTGATAATTACACCAGCAAGAGGAGTATCCAGCTGCATGTGTCCCTGATAATTAAAAAGACAAGAGGTGCATCAATCTGCACGTGTTCCTGATAATTACTCTGGCAAGAGGTGCATCCAGCTGCACGTGTCCCTGATCATTACTATGGTAAGAGGTGCATCCAGCTGCAGGTGACCCTGATAATTACACTGGCCAGAGGTGCATCCAGCTGCAAGTGAACCTTATAATTACAGCGGCAAGAGTTACATCCAGCTGCAAGTGACCCTGTTAATTACTCCGGCAAGAGGTGCATCCAGCTGCATGTGTCCCTGATAATTATTCCGGCAAGAGATGCATCCAGCTGTACGTGTCCCTGATAATTACAGTGGCAAGAGGTGCATCCAGCTCCACGTGTCCCTGATAATGACTCCGGAAAGAGGTGCATCCAGCTGCAAGTGTCCCTGATAATTACTCTGGCAAGAGGTGCATCCACTGCAGGTGACCCTGATAATTACATCAGCCAGAGGTGCGTCCAGCTGCATGTGTCCCTGATAATTACTCTGGATAAGAGGTGCATCCAACTACAAGTATCGCTGATAATTACACTGGCAAGAGTTGCATCCATCAGTATGTGTCCATGATAATTACACTGGCAAGAGGTACATCCAGCTCCACGTGTCCCTGATAATTAAAAACACAAGAGCTGCATCCATCTCCACGTGTCCCTGATAATTACTCTGGCAAGAAGTGCATCCAGCTGCACTTGTCCCTGATCATTACTATGGTGCATCCAGGTGCAGGTGACCCTGATAATTACCCTGGCCAGAGGTGCATCCAGCTTCAAGTGAACCTTATAATTACAGCAGCAAGGGTTACATCCAGCTGCAAGTGACCCTGATAATTACTCTGGCAAGAGTTGCATCCAGCTGCATGTGTCCCTGATAATTATTCCGCCAAGAGATGCATCCAGCTCTACGTGTCCCTCATAATTACTCGGGCAAGAGGTGCATCCAGCTGCATGCGTCCCTGATAATTACTCCGGCAAGAGGTGCATCCAGCTGCACGTGTCCCTGATAATTACAAAGACAAGTGGTGCATCCAGCTGCACAGGACCCTGATAATTACTCCGGCAAGAGGTGTATCCAGCTGCAAGTGACCCTGATAATTACACTGGCAAGAGGTGAATCCAGCTGCACGTGTCCCTGATAATTATACCGGCAAGAGGTTCATCCAGCTGCAAGTGACCCTGATAATTACACCAGAAAGAGGTGCATCCAGCTGCATGTGTCCCTGATATTTACAGTGGCAAGAGGTGCATCCAACTTCAAGTATTGCTGATAATTACATTGGCAAGAGTTGTATCCAGCTGTATGTGTCCATGATAATTACACTGGCAAGAGGTGCATCCAGCTGCACGTATCCCTGATAAGTACTCTGGCAAGAGGTGTATCCAGCTGCACGTGTCCCTGATAATTACTCCGGCAAGAGGAACATCCAGCTACACGTGTCCCAGATAATTACTCCGGCAAGAATTACATCCAGCTGCAAGTGACCCTGATAATTACACCGGCCAGAGGTGCATCCAGCTGCATGTGTCCCTGATAATTAATCTGGCAAGATTTGCATCCAGCTGAACGTGTCCCTGATAATTACTCCGGCAAGAGGTGGATCCAGCTGCACGTGTCCCTGATAATTACTCCGGCAAGAGGTGCATCCAGCTGCACAGGACCCTGATAATTACTCTGGCAAGAGGTGCATCCAGCTGCAAGTGACCCTGATAATTACACCGGCCAGAGGTGCATCCAGCTGCATGTGACCCTGATAATTACTCCGGCAAGAGGTGCATCCAGCTGCATGTGTCCCTGATAATTACTCCGGCAAGAGATGCATCCAGCTGTACGTGTCCCTGATAATTACAGTGGCAAGAGGTGCATCCACTGCAGGTGACCCTGATAATTACATCAGCCAGAGGTGCGTCCAGCTGCATGTGTCCCTGATAATTACTCTGGATAAGAGGTGCATCCAACTACAAGTATCGCTGATAATTACACTGGCAAGAGTTGCATCCAGCTGTATGTGTCCATGATAATTACACTGGCAAGAGGTACATCCAGCTCCACGTGTCCCTAATAATGAAAAACACAAGAGCTGCATCCATCTCCACGTGTCCCTGATAATTACTCTGGCAAGAGGTGCATCCAGCTGCACGTGTCCCTGATCATTACTATGGTAAGAGCTGCATCCAGCTGCAGGTGACCCTGATAATTACCCTGGCCAGAGGTGCATCCAGCTTCAAGTGAACCTTATAATTACAGCGGCAAGAGTTACATCCAACTGCAAGTGACCCTGATAATTACTCCGGCAAGAGGTGCATCCAGCTGCATGTGTCCCTGATAATTATTCCGGCAAGAGATGCATCCAGCTGTACGTGTCCCTGATAGTTACTCGGGCAAGAGGTGCATCCAGCTGCATGTGTCCCTGATAATTACTCCAGCAAGAGGTGCATCCTGCTGCACGTGTCCCTGATAATTACAAAGACAAGAGGTGCATCCAGCTGCACATGTCCCTGATAATTACTCCGGCAAGAGGTGAATCCAGCTGCACGTGTCCCTGATAATTATACCGGCAAGAGATTCATCCAGCTGCAAGTGACCCTGATAATTACACCAGCAAGAGGTGCATCCTGCTGCATGTGTCCCTGATATTTACAGTGGCAAGAGGTGCATCCAGCTGCAGGTGACCCTGATAATTACATCAGCCAGAGGTGCATCCAGCTGCATGTGTCCCTGATAATTACTCTGGCAATAGGTGCATCCAACTTCAAGTATTGCTGATAATTACATTGACAAGAGTTGTATCCAGCTGTATATGTCCATGATAATTACACTGGCAAGAGGTGCATCCAGCTGCACGTATCCCTGATAAGTACTCTGGCAAGAGGTGTATCCAGCTGCACGTGTCCCTGATAATTACTCCGGCAAGAGGAACATCCAGCTACACGTGTCCCAGATAATTTCTCCGGCAAGAATTACATCCAGCTGCAAGTGACCCTGATAATTACACCGGCCAGAGGTGCATCCAGCTGCATGTGTCCCTGATAATTAATCTGGCAAGATTTGCGTCCAGCTGAACGTGTCCCTGATAATTACTCCGGCAAGAGGTGGATCGAGCTGCACGTGTCCCTGATAATTACTCCGGCAAGAGGTGCATCCAGCTGCACGGGTCCCTGATAATTAATCTGGCTAGAGGTGCATCCAGCTGCAAGTGACCCTGATAATTACACCGGCCAGAGGTGCATCCAGCTGCATGTGTCCCTGATAATTAATCTGGCAATATTTGCATCCAGCTGAACTTGTCCCTGATAATTACTCCTGCAAGAGGTGCATCCAGCTGCACGTGTCCCTGATAATTACTCTGGCAAGAGGTGCATCCAGCTGCACGTGTCCCTGATCATTACTATGGTAAGAGGTGCATCCAGCTGCAGGTGACCCTGATAATTACACTGGCCAGAGGTGCATCCAGCTGCAAGTGAACCTTATAATTACAGCGGCAAGAGTTACATCCAGCTGCAAGTCACCCTGAGAATTACTCCGGCAAGAGGTGCATCCAGCTGCATGTGTCCCTGATAATTATTCCGGCAAGAGATGCATCCAGCTGCATGTATCCCTGATAATTACTCAGCAAGAGTTGCATCCAGCTGCACATGTCCCTGATAATTACTCCGGCAAGAGGTGCATCCACCTGCATGTGTCCCTGATAATTACTCCGGCAAGAGGAGCATCCAGCTCCACGTGTCCCTGATAATTACTCCACCCTGATTATTACACTGGCCAGAGGAGCATCCAGCTGCATGTGTCCCTGATAATTACACTGGCAAGATTTGCATCCAGCTGAACGTGTCCCTGATAATTACTCTGGCAAGAGGTGCATCCAGCTGCAGGTGACCCTGATAATTACATCAGCCAGAGCTGCATCCAGCTGCAAGTGACCCTGATAATTACTACAGCAAGAGGTGCATCCAGCTGCACGTGTCCCTGATAATTACAAAGACAAGAGGTGTATACAGCTGCACATGTCCCTGATAATTACTCCGGCAAGAGGTGTATCCAGCTGCAAGTGACCCTGATAATTACACTGGCAAGAGGTGAATCCAGCTACACGTGTCCCAGATAATTACTCTGGCAAGAATTACATCCAGCTGCAAGTGACCCTGATAATTACACCGGCCAGAGATGCATCCAGCTGCATGTGTCCCTGATAATTAATCTGGCAAGATTTGCATCCAGCTGAACGTTTCCCTGATAATTACTCCGGCAAGAGGTGGATCCAGCTGCACGTGTCCCTGATAATTACTCCGGCAAGAGGTGCATCCAGCTGCATGGGTCCGTGATAATTACTCTGGCAAGAGGTGCATCCAGCTGCAAGTGACCCTGATAATTACACCGGCCAGAGGTGCATCCAGCTGCATGTGTCGCTGATAATTAATCTGGCAATATTTGCATCCAGCTCAACGTGTCCCTGATAATTACTCCGGCAAGAGGTGCATCCATCTGCACGTGTCCCTGATAATTACTCTGGCAAGAGGTGCATCCAGCTGCACGTGTCCCTGATCATTACTATGGTAAGAGGTGCATCCAGCTGCAGGTGACCCTGATAATTACAGCGGTAAGAGTTACATCCAGCTGCAAGTGACCCTGAGAATTACTCCGGCAAGAGGTGCATCCAGCTACATGTGTCCCTGATAATTATTCCGGCAAGAGATGCATCCAGCTGCACATGTCCCTGATAATTACTCCGGCAAGAGGTGCATACAGCTACACGTGTCCCTGATAATTATTCCACCCTGATAATTACACCGGGCAGAGGTGCATCCAGCTGCATGTGTCCCTGATAATTACACTGGCAAGATTTGCATCCAGCTGCAGGTGACCCTGATAATTACATCAGCCAGAGGTGCATCCAGCTGCATGTGTCCTTGATAATTACTCTGGCAAGAGATGCATCCAACTTCAAGTATCGCTGATAATTACACTGCCAAGAGTTGTATCCAGCTGTATGTGTCCATGATAATTACACTGGCAAGAGGTGCATCCAGCTGCACGTATCCCTGATAAGTACTCTGGCAAGATGTGCATCGAGCTGCACGTGTCCCTGATAATTACTCCGGCAAGAGGTGCATCCAGCTGCAAGTGACACTGATAATTACACTGGCAAGAGGTGAATCCACCTACATGTGTCCCTGATAATTACACCGGCAAGAGGTTTATCCAGCTGCAAGTGACCCTGATAATTACACCAGCAAGAGGTGCATCCATCTGCATGTGTCCCTGATAATTACTCCGGCAGAGGAGCTTCCACCTACACTTGTCCCTGATAATTACTCCACCCTGATAATTACACCGGCCAGAGGTGCATCCAGCTGCATGTGTCCTTGATAATTACACTGGCAAGAATTGCATCCAGCTGCACGTGTCCCTGATAATTACACCGGCCAGAGGTGCATCCAGCTGCAAGTGAACCTTATAATTACAGCGGCAAGAGTTACATCCAGCTGCAAGTCACCCTGAGAATTACTCCGGCAAGAGGTGCATCCAGCTGCATGTGTCCCTGATAATTATTCCGGCAAGAGATCCATCCAGCTGCATGTATCCCTGATAATTACTCCGGCAAGAGTTGCATTCAGCTGCACATGTCCCTGATAATTACTCCGGCAAGAGGTGCATCCACCTGCATGTGTCCCTGATAATTACTCCGGCAAGAGGAGCATCCAGCTCCACGTGTCCCTGATAATTACTCCACCCTGATAATTACACTGGCCAGAGGAGCATCCAGCTGCATGTGTCCCTGATAATTACACTGGCAAGATTTGCATCCAGCTGAACGTGTCCCTGATAATTACTCTGGCAAGAGGTGCATCCAGCTGCAGGTGACCCTGATAATTACATCAGCCAGAGCTGCATCCAGCTGCAAGTGACCCTGATAATTACAAAGACAAGAGGTGTATACAGCTGCACATGTCCCTGATAATTACTCCGGCAAGAGGTGTATCCAGCTGCAAGTGACCCTGATAATTACACTGGCAAGAGGTGAATCCAGCTACACGTGTCCCAGATAATTACTCTGGCAAGAATTACATCCAGCTGCAAGTGACCCTGATAATTACACCGGCCAGAGATGCATCCAGCTGCATGTGTCCCTGATAATTAATCTGGCAAGATTTGCATCCAGCTGAACGTTTCCCTGATAATTACTCCGGCAAGAGGTGGATCCAGCTGCACGTGTCCCTGATAATTACTCCGGCAAGAGGTGCATCCAGCTGCATGGGTCCGTGATAATTACTCTGACAAGAGGTGCATCCAGCTGTTAGTGACCCTGATAATTACACCGGCCAGAGGTGCATCCAGCTGCATGTGTCACTGATAATTAATCTGGCAATATTTGCATCCAGCTCAACGTGTCCCTGATAATTACTCCGGCAAGAGGTGCATCCATCTGCACGTGTCCCTGATAATTACTCTGGCAAGAGGTGCATCCAGCTGCACGTGTCCCTGATCATTACTATGGTAAGAGGTGCATCCAGCTGCAGGTGACCCTGATAATTACAGCGGCAAGAGTTACATCCAGCTGCAAGTGACCCTGAGAATTACTCCGGCAAGAGGTGCATCCAGCTACATGTGTCCCTGATAATTATTCCGGCAAGAGATGCATCCAGCTGCACATGTCCCTGATAATTACTCCGGCAAGAGGTGCATACAGCTACACGTGTCCCTGATAATTATTCCACCCTGATAATTACACCGGGCAGAGGTGCATCCAGCTGCATGTGTCCCTGATAATTACACTGGCAAGATTTGCATCCAGCTGCAGGTGACCCTGATAATTACATCATCCAGAGGTGCATCCAGCTGCATGTGTCCCTGATAATTACTCTGGCAAGAGATGCATCCAACTTCAAGTATCGCTGATAATTACACTGGCAAGAGTTGTATCCAGCTGTATGTGTCCATGATAATTACACTGGCAAGAGGTGCATCCAGCTGCTCGTATCCCTGATAAGTACTCTGGCAAGAGGTGCATCGAGCTGCACGTGTCCCTGATAATTACTCCGGCAAGAGGTGCATCCAGCTGCAAGTGACACTGATAATTACACTGGCAAGAGGTGAATCCACCTACATGTGTCCCTGATAATTACACCGGCAAGAGGTTTATCCAGCTGCAAGTGACCCTGATAATTACACCAGCAAGAGGTGCATCCAGCTGCATGTGTCCCTGATAATTACTCCGGCAAGAGGAGCTTCCACCTACACTTGTCCCTGATAATTACTCCACCCTGATAATTACACCGGCCAGAGGTGCATCCAGCTGCATGTGTCCTTGATAATTACACTGGCAAGAATTGCATCCAGCTGCACGTGTCCCTGATAATGACTCCGGCAAGAGGTGCATCCAGCTGCAAGATTCCCTGATAATTACTCTGATAAGAGGTGCATCCAGCTGCAAGTGAACATTATAATTACACCGGCCAGAGTTGCATCCAGCTGCACGTGCCCCTGATAATTACTCCGGCAAGAGGTGCATCTAGCTGCATGTGTCCCTGATAATTACACTGGCAAGAGGTGCATCCAGCTGCAGGTGACCCTGATAATTACATCAGCCAGAGGTGCATCCAGCTGCATGTGTCCCTGATAATTACTCTTGATAAGAGGTGCATCCAACTTCAAGTGTCGCTGATAATTACACTGGCAAGAGTTGCATGAAGCTGTATGTGTCCATGATAATTACACTGGCAAGAGGTGCATCCAGCTGCAAGTGACCCTGATAATTACTCCGGCAAGAGGTGCATCCAGCTGCACGTGTCCCTGATAATTACAAAGACAAGAGGTGCATCCAGCTGCACATGTCCCTGATAATTACTCCGGCAAGAATTGTATCCAGCTGCAAGTGACCCTGATAATTACACTGGCAAGAGGTGAATCCAGCTGCACGTGTCCCTGATAATTATACCGGCAAGAGGTTCATCCAGCTGCAAGTGACCCTGATAATTACACCAGCAAGAGGAGCATCCAGCTGCATGTGTCCCTGATAATTACAGTGGCAAGAGGTGCATCCAGCTGCAGGTGACCCTGATAATTACGTCAGCCAGAGCTGCATCCAGCTGCAAGTGACCCTGATAATTACTCCGGCAAGAGGTGCATCCAGCTGCACGTGTCCCTGATAAATACAAAGACAAGAGGTGTATACAGCTGCACATGTCCCTGATAATTACTCCGGCAAGAGGTGTATCCAGCTGCAAGTGACCCTGATAATTACACTGGCAAGAGGTGAATCCAGCTACACGTGTCCCAGATAATTACTCTGGCAAGAATTACATCCAGCTGCAAGTGACCCAGAAATTACACCGGCCAGAGGTGCATCCAGCTGCATGTGTCCCTGATAATTAATCTGGCAAGATTTTCATCCAGCTGAACGTTTCCCTGATAATTACTCCGGCAAGAGGTGGATCCAGCTGCACGTGTCCCTGATAATTACTCCGGCAAGAGGTGCATCCAGCTGCACGGGTCCCTGATAATTACTCTGGCAAGAGGTTCATCCAGCTGCAAGTGACCCTGATAATTACACCGGCCAGAGGTGCATCCAGCTGCATGTGTCCCTGATAATTACTCTGGCAAGAGGTGCTTCCAACTTCAAGTATTGCTGATAATTGCATTGGCAAGAGTTGTATCCAGCTGTATGTGTCCATGATAATTACACTGGCAAGAGGTGCATCCAGCTGCACGTATCCCTGATAAGTACTCTGGCAAAAGGTGTATCCAGCTGCACGTATCCCTGATAATTACTCCGGCAAGAGGAACATTCAGCTACACGTGTCGCAGATAATTACACTGGCAAGAATTACATCCAGCTGCAAGTGACCCTGATAATTACACCGGCCAGAGGTGCATCCAGCTGCATGTGTCCCTGATAATTAATCTGGCAAGATTTGCATCCAGCTGAACGTGTCCCTGATAATTACTCTGGCAAGAGGTGCATCCAGCTGCACGGATCCCTGATAATTACTCTGGCAAGAGGTGCATCCAGCTGCAAGTGACCCTGATAATTACACCGGCCAGAGGTGCATCCAGCTGCATGTGTCCCTGATAATTACACTGGCAAGAGGTGCATCCAGCTGCAGGTGACCCTGATAATTACATCAGCCAGAGGTGCATCCAGCTGCATGTGTCCCTGATAATTACTCTTGATAAGAGGTGCATCCAACTTCAAGTATCGCTGATAATTACACTGGCAAGAGTTGCATGAAGCTGTATGTGTCCATGATAATTACACTGGCAAGAGGTGCATCCAGCTGCAAGTGACCCTGATAATTACTCCGGCAAGAGGTGCATCCAGCTGCACGTGTCCCTGATAATTACAAAGACAAGAGGTGCATCCAGCTGCACATGTCCCTGATAATTACTCCGGCAAGAAGTGTATCCAGCTGCAAGTGACCCTGATAATTACACTGGCAAGAGGTGAATCCAGCTGCACGTGTCCCTGATAATTATACCGGCAAGAGGTTCATCCAGCTGCAAGTGACCCTGATAATTACACCAGCAAGAGGAGCATCCAGCTGCATGTGTCCCTGATAATTAAAAAGACAAGAGGTGCATCAATCTGCACGTGTTCCTGATAATTACTCTGGCAAGAGGTGCATCCAGCTGCACGTGTCCCTGATCATTACTATGGTAAGAGGTGCATCCAGCTGCAGGTGACCCTGATAATTACACTGGCCAGAGGTGCATCCAGCTGCAAGTGAACCTTATAATTACAGCGGCAAGAGTTACATCC
The DNA here is from genome assembly GCF_036971445.1 of Narcine bancroftii. NCBI lineage: Eukaryota > Metazoa > Chordata > Chondrichthyes > Torpediniformes > Narcinidae > Narcine > Narcine bancroftii. Next base: position 40,905,726 of record NC_091481.1, read on the forward strand.
AGCTGCAAGTGACCCTGATAATTACTCCGGCAAGAGGTGCATCCAGCTGCATGTGTCCCTGATAATTATTCCGGCAAGAGATGCATCCAGCTGTACGTGTCCCTGATAATTACAGTGGCAAGAGGTGCATCCAGCTCCACGTGTCCCTGATAATGACTCCGGAAAGAGGTGCATCCAGCTGCAAGTGTCCCTGATAATTACTCTGGCAAGAGGTGCATCCACTGCAGGTGACCCTGATAATTACATCAGCCAGAGGTGCGTCCAGCTGCATGTGTCCCTGATAATTACTCTGGATAAGAGGTGCATCCAACTACAAGTATCGCTGATAATTACACTGGCAAGAGTTGCATCCATCAGTATGTGTCCATGATAATTACACTGGCAAGAGGTACATCCAGCTCCACGTGTCCCTGATAATTAAAAACACAAGAGCTGCATCCATCTCCACGTGTCCCTGATAATTACTCTGGCAAGAGGTGCATCCAGCTGCACTTGTCCCTGATCATTACTATGGTGCATCCAGCTGCAGGTGACCCTGATAATTACCCTGGCCAGAGGTGCATCCAGCTTCAAGTGAACCTTATAATTACAGTGGCAAGAGTTACATCCAGCTGCAAGTGACCCTGATAATTACTCCGGCAAGAGTTGCATCCAGCTGCATGTGTCCCTGATAATTATTCCGCCAAGAGATGCATCCAGCTGTACGTGTCCCTCATAATTACTCGGGCAAGAGGTGCATCCAGCTGCATGCGTCCCTGATAATTACTCCGGCAAGAGGTGCATCCAGCTGCACGTGTCCCTGATAATTACAAAGACAAGTGGTGCATCCAGCTGCACAGGGCCCTGATAATTACTCCGGCAAGAGGTGTATCCAGCTGCAAGTGACCCTGATAATTACACTGGCAAGAGGTGAATCCAGCTGCACGTGTCCCTGATAATTATACCGGCAAGAGGTTCATCCAGCTGCAAGTGACCCTGATAATTACACCAGAAAGAGGTGCATCCAGCTGCATGTGTCCCTGATATTTACAGTGGCAAGAGGTGCATCCAACTTCAAGTATTGCTGATAATTACATTGGCAAGAGTTGTATCCAGCTGTATGTGTCCATGATAATTACACTGGCAAGAGGTGCATCCAGCTGCACGTATCCCTGATAAGTACTCTGGCAAGAGGTGTATCCAGCTGCACGTGTCCCTGATAATTACTCCGGCAGGAGGAACATCCAGCTACACGTGTCCCAGATAATTACTCCGGCAAGAATTACATCCAGCTGCAAGTGACCCTGATAATTACACCGGCCAGAGGTGCATCCAGCTGCATGTGTCCCTGATAATTAATCTGGCAAGATTTGCATCCAGCTGAACGTGTCCCTGATAATTACTCCGGCAAGAGGTGGATCCAGCTGCACGTGTCCCTGATAATTACTCCGGCAAGAGGTGCATCCAGCTGCACAGGACCCTGATAATTACTCTGGCAAGAGGTGCATCCAGCTGCAAGTGACCCTGATAATTACACCGGCCAGAGGTGCATCCAGCTGCATGTGACCCTGATAATTACTCCGGCAAGAGGTGCATCCAGCTGCATGTGTCCCTGATAATTACTCCGGCAAGAGATGCATCCAGCTGTACGTGTCCCTGATAATTACAGTGGCAAGAGGTGCATCCACTGCAGGTGACCCTGATAATTACATCAGCCAGAGGTGCATCCAGCTGCAGGTGACCCTGATAATTACATCAGCCAGAGGTGCATCCAGCTGCATGTGTCCCTGATAATTACTCTTGATAAGAGGTGCATCCAACTTCAAGTATCGCTGATAATTACACTGGCAAGAGTTGCATGAAGCTGTATGTGTCCATGATAATTACACTGGCAAGAGGTGCATCCAGCTGCAAGTGACCCTGATAATTACTCCGGCAAGAGGTGCATCCAGCTGCACGTGTCCCTGATAATTACAAAGACAAGAGGTGCATCCAGCTGCACATGTCCCTGATAATTACTCCGGCAAGAATTGTATCCAGCTGCAAGTGACCCTGATAATTACACTGGCAAGAGGTGAATCCAGCTGCACGTGTCCCTGATAATTATACCGGCAAGAGGTTCATCCAGCTGCAAGTGACCCTGATAATTACACCAGCAAGAGGAGCATCCAGCTGCATGTGTCCCTGATAATTACAGTGGCAAGAGGTGCATCCAGCTGCAGGTGACCCTGATAATTACGTCAGCCAGAGCTGCATCCAGCTGCAAGTGACCCTGATAATTACTCCGGCAAGAGGTGCATCCAGCTGCACGTGTCCCTGATAAATACAAAGACAAGAGGTGTATACAGCTGCACATGTCCCTGATAATTACTCCGGCAAGAGGTGTATCCAGCTGCAAGTGACCCTGATAATTACACTGGCAAGAGGTGAATCCAGCTACACGTGTCCCAGATAATTACTCTGGCAAGAATTACATCCAGCTGCAAGTGACCCAGAAATTACACCGGCCAGAGGTGCATCCAGCTGCATGTGTCCCTGATAATTAATCTGGCAAGATTTTCATCCAGCTGAACGTTTCCCTGATAATTACTCCGGCAAGAGGTGGATCCAGCTGCACGTGTCCCTGATAATTACTCCGGCAAGAGGTGCATCCAGCTGCACGGGTCCCTGATAATTACTCTGGCAAGAGGTTCATCCAGCTGCAAGTGACCCTGATAATTACACCGGCCAGAGGTGCATCCAGCTGCATGTGTCCCTGATAATTACTCTGGCAAGAGGTGCATCCAACTTCAAGTATTGCTGATAATTGCATTGGCAAGAGTTGTATCCAGCTGTATGTGTCCATGATAATTACACTGGCAAGAGGTGCATCCAGCTGCACGTATCCCTGATAAGTACTCTGGCAAAAGGTGTATCCAGCTGCACGTATCCCTGATAATTACTCCGGCAAGAGGAACATTCAGCTACACGTGTCGCAGATAATTACACTGGCAAGAATTACATCCAGCTGCAAGTGACCCTGATAATTACACCGGCCAGAGGTGCATCCAGCTGCATGTGTCCCTGATAATTAATCTGGCAAGATTTGCATCCAGCTGAACGTGTCCCTGATAATTACTCTGGCAAGAGGTGCATCCAGCTGCACGGATCCCTGATAATTACTCTGGCAAGAGGTGCATCCAGCTGCAAGTGACCCTGAAAATTACACCGGCCAGAGGTGCATCCAGCTGCATGTGTCCCTGATAATTACACTGGCAAGAGGTGCATCCAGCTGCAGGTGACCCTGATAATTACATCAGCCAGAGGTTCATCCAGCTGCATGTGTCCCTGATAATTACTCTTGATAAGAGGTGCATCCAACTTCAAGTATCGCTGATAATTACACTGGCAAGAGTTGCATGAAGCTGTATGTGTCCATGATAATTACACTGGCAAGAGGTGCATCCAGCTGCAAGTGACCCTGATAATTACTCCGGCAAGAGGTGCATCCAGCTGCACGTGTCCCTGATAATTACAAAGAAAGAGGTGCATCCAGCTGCACATGTCCCTGATAATTACTCCGGCAAGAAGTGTATCCAGCTGCAAGTGACCCTGATAATTACACTGGCAAGAGGTGAATCCATCTGCACGTGTCCCTGATAATTACTCTGGCAAGAGGTGCATCCAGCTGCACGTGTCCCTGATCATTACTATGGTAAGAGGTGCATCCAGCTGCAGGTGACCCTGATAATTACAGCGGTAAGAGTTACATCCAGCTGCAAGTGACCCTGAGAATTACTCCGGCAAGAGGTGCATCCAGCTACATGTGTCCCTGATAATTATTCCGGCAAGAGATGCATCCAGCTGCACATGTCCCTGATAATTACTCCGGCAAGAGGTGCATACAGCTACACGTGTCCCTGATAATTATTCCACCCTGATAATTACACCGGGCAGAGGTGCATCCAGCTGCATGTGTCCCTGATAATTACACTGGCAAGATTTGCATCCAGCTGCAGGTGACCCTGATAATTACATCAGCCAGAGGTGCATCCAGCTGCATGTGTCCTTGATAATTACTCTGGCAAGAGATGCATCCAACTTCAAGTATCGCTGATAATTACACTGCCAAGAGTTGTATCCAGCTGTATGTGTCCATGATAATTACACTGGCAAGAGGTGCATCCAGCTGCACGTATCCCTGATAAGTACTCTGGCAAGATGTGCATCGAGCTGCACGTGTCCCTGATAATTACTCCGGCAAGAGGTGCATCCAGCTGCAAGTGACACTGATAATTACACTGGCAAGAGGTGAATCCACCTACATGTGTCCCTGATAATTACACCGGCAAGAGGTTTATCCAGCTGCAAGTGACCCTGATAATTACACCAGCAAGAGGTGCATCCATCTGCATGTGTCCCTGATAATTACTCCGGCAGAGGAGCTTCCACCTACACTTGTCCCTGATAATTACTCCACCCTGATAATTACACCGGCCAGAGGTGCATTCAGCTGCATGTGTCCTTGATAATTACACTGGCAAGAATTGCATCCAGCTGCACGTGTCCCTGATAATTACACCGGCCAGAGGTGCATCCAGCTGCAAGTGAACCTTATAATTACAGCGGCAAGAGTTACATCCAGCTGCAAGTCACCCTGAGAATTACTCCGGCAAGAGGTGCATCCAGCTGCATGTGTCCCTGATAATTATTCCGGCAAGAGATCCATCCAGCTGCATGTATCCCTGATAATTACTCCGGCAAGAGTTGCATTCAGCTGCACATGTCCCTGATAATTACTCCGGCAAGAGGTGCATCCACCTGCATGTGTCCCTGATAATTACTCCGGCAAGAGGAGCATCCAGCTCCACGTGTCCCTGATAATTACTCCACCCTGATAATTACACTGGCCAGAGGAGCATCCAGCTGCATGTGTCCCTGATAATTACACTGGCAAGATTTGCATCCAGCTGAACGTGTCCCTGATAATTACTCTGGCAAGAGGTGCATCCAGCTGCAGGTGACCCTGATAATTACATCAGCCAGAGCTGCATCCAGCTGCAAGTGACCCTGATAATTACAAAGACAAGAGGTGTATACAGCTGCACATGTCCCTGATAATTACTCCGGCAAGAGGTGTATCCAGCTGCAAGTGACCCTGATAATTACACTGGCAAGAGATGCATCCAGCTGCATGTGTCCCTGATAATTAATCTGGCAAGATTTGCATCCAGCTGAACGTTTCCCTGATAATTACTCCGGCAAGAGGTGGATCCAGCTGCACGTGTCCCTGATAATTACTCCGGCAAGAGGTGCATCCAGCTGCATGGGTCCGTGATAATTACTCTGACAAGAGGTGCATCCAGCTGCAAGTGACCCTGATAATTACACCGGCCAGAGGTGCATCCAGCTGCATGTGTCACTGATAATTAATCTGGCAATATTTGCATCCAGCTCAACGTGTCCCTGATAATTACTCCGGCAAGAGGTGCATCCATCTGCACGTGTCCCTGATAATTACTCTGGCAAGAGGTGCATCCAGCTGCACGTGTCCCTGATCATTACTATGGTAAGAGGTGCATCCAGCTGCAGGTGACCCTGATAATTACAGCGGCAAGAGTTACATCCAGCTGCAAGTGACCCTGAGAATTACTCCGGCAAGAGGTGCATCCAGCTACATGTGTCCCTGATAATTATTCCGGCAAGAGATGCATCCAGCTGCACATGTCCCTGATAATTACTCCGGCAAGAGGTGCATACAGCTACACGTGTCCCTGATAATTATTCCACCCTGATAATTACACCGGGCAGAGGTGCATCCAGCTGCATGTGTCCCTGATAATTACACTGGCAAGATTTGCATCCAGCTGCAGGTGACCCTGATAATTACATCATCCAGAGGTGCATCCAGCTGCATGTGTCCCTGATAATTACTCTGGCAAGAGATGCATCCAACTTCAAGTATCGCTGATAATTACACTGGCAAGAGTTGTATCCAGCTGTATGTGTCCATGATAATTACACTGGCAAGAGGTGCATCCAGCTGCACGTATCCCTGATAAGTACTCTGGCAAGAGGTGCATCGAGCTGCACGTGTCCCTGATAATTACTCCGGCAAGAGGTGCATCCAGCTGCAAGTGACACTGATAATTACACTGGCAAGAGGTGAATCCACCTACATGTGTCCCTGATAATTACACCGGCAAGAGGTTTATCCAGCTGCAAGTGACCCTGATAATTACACCAGCAAGAGGTGCATCCAGCTGCATGTGTCCCTGATAATTACTCCGGCAAGAGGAGCTTCCACCTACACTTGTCCCTGATAATTACTCCACCCTGATAATTACACCGGCCAGAGGTGCATCCAGCTGCATGTGTCCTTGATAATTACACTGGCAAGAATTGCATCCAGCTGCACGTGTCCCTGATAATGACTCCGGCAAGAGGTGCATCCAGCTGCAAGAGTCCCTGATAATTACTCTGGTAAGAGGTGCATCCAGCTGCAAGTGAACATTATAATTACACCGGCCAGAGTTGCATCCAGCTGCACGTGTCCCTGATAATTACTCCGGCAAGAGGTGCATCTAGCTGCATGTGTCCCTGATAATTACACTGGCAAGAGGTGCATCCAGCTGCAGGTGACCCTGATAATTACATCAGCCAGAGGTGCATCCAGCTGCATGTGTCCCTGATAATTACTCTTGATAAGAGGTGCATCCAACTTCAAGTATCGCTGATAATTACACTGGCAAGAGTTGCATGAAGCTGTATGTGTCCATGATAATTACACTGGCAAGAGGTGCATCCAGCTGCAAGTGACCCTGATAATTACTCCGGCAAGAGGTGCATCCAGCTGCACGTGTCCCTGATAATTACAAAGACAAGAGGTGCATCCAGCTGCACATGTCCCTGATAATTACTCCGGCAAGAATTGTATCCAGCTGCAAGTGACCCTGATAATTACACTGGCAAGAGGTGAATCCAGCTGCACGTGTCCCTGATAATTATACCGGCAAGAGGTTCATCCAGCTGCAAGTGACCCTGATAATTACACCAGCAAGAGGAGCATCCAGCTGCATGTGTCCCTGATAATTACAGTGGCAAGAGGTGCATCCAGCTGCAGGTGACCCTGATAATTACGTCAGCCAGAGCTGCATCCAGCTGCAAGTGACCCTGATAATTACTCCGGCAAGAGGTGCATCCAGCTGCACGTGTCCCTGATAAATACAAAGACAAGAGGTGTATACAGCTGCACATGTCCCTGATAATTACTCCGGCAAGAGGTGTATCCAGCTGCAAGTGACCCTGATAATTACACTGGCAAGAGGTGAATCCAGCTACACGTGTCCCAGATAATTACTCTGGCAAGAATTACATCCAGCTGCAAGTGACCCAGAAATTACACCGGCCAGAGGTGCATCCAGCTGCATGTGTCCCTGATAATTAATCTGGCAAGATTTTCATCCAGCTGAACGTTTCCCTGATAATTACTCCGGCAAGAGGTGGATCCAGCTGCACGTGTCCCTGATAATTACTCCGGCAAGAGGTGCATCCAGCTGCACGGGTCCCTGATAATTACTCTGGCAAGAGGTTCATCCAGCTGCAAGTGACCCTGATAATTACACCGGCCAGAGGTGCATCCAGCTGCATGTGTCCCTGATAATTACTCTGGCAAGAGGTGCTTCCAACTTCAAGTATTGCTGATAATTGCATTGGCAAGAGTTGTATCCAGCTGTATGTGTCCATGATAATTACACTGGCAAGAGGTGCATCCAGCTGCACGTATCCCTGATAAGTACTCTGGCAAAAGGTGTATCCAGCTGCACGTATCCCTGATAATTACTCCGGCAAGAGGAACATTCAGCTACACGTGTCGCAGATAATTACACTGGCAAGAATTACATCCAGCTGCAAGTGACCCTGATAATTACACCGGCCAGAGGTGCATCCAGCTGCATGTGTCCCTGATAATTAATCTGGCAAGATTTGCATCCAGCTGAACGTGTCCCTGATAATTACTCTGGCAAGAGGTGCATCCAGCTGCACGGATCCCTGATAATTACTCTGGCAAGAGGTGCATCCAGCTGCAAGTGACCCTGATAATTACACCGGCCAGAGGTGCATCCAGCTGCATGTGTCCCTGATAATTACACTGGCAAGAGGTGCATCCAGCTGCAGGTGACCCTGATAATTACATCAGCCAGAGGTGCATCCAGCTGCATGTGTCCCTGATAATTACTCTTGATAAGAGGTGCATCCAACTTCAAGTATCGCTGATAATTACACTGGCAAGAGTTGCATGAAGCTGTATGTGTCCATGATAATTACACTGGCAAGAGGTGCATCCAGCTGCAAGTGACCCTGATAATTACTCCGGCAAGAGGTGCATCCAGCTGCACGTGTCCCTGATAATTACAAAGACAAGAGGTGCATCCAGCTGCACATGTCCCTGATAATTACTCCGGCAAGAAGTGTATCCAGCTGCAAGTGACCCTGATAATTACACTGGCAAGAGGTGAATCCAGCTGCACGTGTCCCTGATAATTATACCGGCAAGAGGTTCATCCAGCTGCAAGTGACCCTGATAATTACACCAGCAAGAGGAGCATCCAGCTGCATGTGTCCCTGATAATTAAAAAGACAAGAGGTGCATCAATCTGCACGTGTTCCTGATAATTACTCTGGCAAGAGGTGCATCCAGCTGCACGTGTCCCTGATCATTACTATGGTAAGAGGTGCATCCAGCTGCAGGTGACCCTGATAATTACACTGGCCAGAGGTGCATCCAGCTGCAAGTGAACCTTATAATTACAGCGGCAAGAGTTACATCCAGCTGCAAGTGACCCTGATAATTACTCCGGCAAGAGGTGCATCCAGCTGCATGTGTCCCTGATAATTATTCCGGCAAGAGATGCATCCAGCTGTACGTGTCCCTGATAATTACAGTGGCAAGAGGTGCATCCAGCTCCACGTGTCCCTGATAATGACTCCGGAAAGAGGTGCATCCAGCTGCAAGTGTCCCTGATAATTACTCTGGCAAGAGGTGCATCCACTGCAGGTGACCCTGATAATTACATCAGCCAGAGGTGCGTCCAGCTGCATGTGTCCCTGATAATTACTCTGGATAAGAGGTGCATCCAACTACAAGTATCGCTGATAATTACACTGGCAAGAGTTGCATCCATCAGTATGTGTCCATGATAATTACACTGGCAAGAGGTACATCCAGCTCCACGTGTCCCTGATAATTAAAAACACAAGAGCTGCATCCATCTCCACGTGTCCCTGATAATTACTCTGGCAAGAGGTGCATCCAGCTGCACTTGTCCCTGATCATTACTATGGTGCATCCAGCTGCAGGTGACCCTGATAATTACCCTGGCCAGAGGTGCATCCAGCTTCAAGTGAACCTTATAATTACAGTGGCAAGAGTTACATCCAGCTGCAAGTGACCCTGATAATTACTCCGGCAAGAGTTGCATCCAGCTGCATGTGTCCCTGATAATTATTCCGCCAAGAGATGCATCCAGCTGTACGTGTCCCTCATAATTACTCGGGCAAGAGGTGCATCCAGCTGCATGCGTCCCTGATAATTACTCCGGCAAGAGGTGCATCCAGCTGCACGTGTCCCTGATAATTACAAAGACAAGTGGTGCATCCAGCTGCACAGGGCCCTGATAATTACTCCGGCAAGAGGTGTATCCAGCTGCAAGTGACCCTGATAATTACACTGGCAAGAGGTGAATCCAGCTGCACGTGTCCCTGATAATTATACCGGCAAGAGGTTCATCCAGCTGCAAGTGACCCTGATAATTACACCAGAAAGAGGTGCATCCAGCTGCATGTGTCCCTGATATTTACAGTGGCAAGAGGTGCATCCAACTTCAAGTATTGCTGATAATTACATTGGCAAGAGTTGTATCCAGCTGTATGTGTCCATGATAATTACACTGGCAAGAGGTGCATCCAGCTGCACGTATCCCTGATAAGTACTCTGGCAAGAGGTGTATCCAGCTGCACGTGTCCCTGATAATTACTCCGGCAAGAGGAACATCCAGCTACACGTGTCCCAGATAATTACTCCGGCAAGAATTACATCCAGCTGCAAGTGACCCTGATAATTACACCGGCCAGAGGTGCATCCAGCTGCATGTGTCCCTGATAATTAATCTGGCAAGATTTGCATCCAGCTGAACGTGTCCCTGATAATTACTCCGGCAAGAGGTGGATCCAGCTGCACGTGTCCCTGATAATTACTCCGGCAAGAGGTGCATCCAGCTGCACAGGACCCTGATAATTACTCTGGCAAGAGGTGCATCCAGCTGCAAGTGACCCTGATAATTACACCGGCCAGAGGTGCATCCAGCTGCATGTGACCCTGATAATTACTCCGGCAAGAGGTGCATCCAGCTGCATGTGTCCCTGATAATTACTCCGGCAAGGGATGCATCCAGCTGTACGTGTCCCTGATAATTACAGTGGCAAGAGGTGCATCCACTGCAGGTGACCCTGATAATTACATCAGCCAGAGGTGCATCCAGCTGCAGGTGACCCTGATAATTACATCAGCCAGAGGTGCATCCAGCTGCATGTGTCCCTGATAATTACTCTTGATAAGAGGTGCATCCAACTTCAAGTATCGCTGATAATTACACTGGCAAGAGTTGCATGAAGCTGTATGTGTCCATGATAATTACACTGGCAAGAGGTGCATCCAGCTGCAAGTGACCCTGATAATTACTCCGGCAAGAGGTGCATCCAGCTGCACGTGTCCCTGATAATTACAAAGACAAGAGGTGCATCCAGCTGCACATGTCCCTGATAATTACTCCGGCAAGAATTGTATCCAGCTGCAAGTGACCCTGATAATTACACTGGCAAGAGGTGAATCCAGCTGCACGTGTCCCTGATAATTATACCGGCAAGAGGTTCATCCAGCTGCAAGTGACCCTGATAATTACACCAGCAAGAGGAGCATCCAGCTGCATGTGTCCCTGATAATTACAGTGGCAAGAGGTGCATCCAGCTGCAGGTGACCCTGATAATTACGTCAGCCAGAGCTGCATCCAGCTGCAAGTGACCCTGATAATTACTCCGGCAAGAGGTGCATCCAGCTGCACGTGTCCCTGATAAATGCAAAGACAAGATGTGTATACAGCTGCACATGTCCCTGATAATTACTCCGGCAAGAGGTGTATCCAGCTGCAAGTGACCCTGATAATTACACTGGCAAGAGGTGAATCCAGCTACACGTGTCCCAGATAATTACTCTGGCAAGAATTACATCCAGCTGCAAGTGACCCAGAAATTACACCGGCCAGAGGTGCATCCAGCTGCATGTGTCCCTGATAATTAATCTGGCAAGATTTTCATCCAGCTGAACGTTTCCCTGATAATTACTCCGGCAAGAGGTGGATCCAGCTGCACGTGTCCCTGATAATTACTCCGGCAAGAGGTGCATCCAGCTGCACGGGTCCCTGATAATTACTCTGGCAAGAGGTTCATCCAGCTGCAAGTGACCCTGATAATTACACCGGCCAGAGGTGCATCCAGCTGCATGTGTCCCTGATAATTACTCTGGCAAGAGGTGCATCCAACTTCAAGTATTGCTGATAATTGCATTGGCAAGAGTTGTATCCAGCTGTATGTGTCCATGATAATTACACTGGCAAGAGGTGCATCCAGCTGCACGTATCCCTGATAAGTACTCTGGCAAAAGGTGTATCCAGCTGCACGTATCCCTGATAATTACTCCGGCAAGAGGAACATTCAGCTACACGTGTCGCAGATAATTACACTGGCAAGAATTACATCCAGCTGCAAGTGACCCTGATAATTACACCGGCCAGAGGTGCATCCAGCTGCATGTGTCCCTGATAATTAATCTGGCAAGATTTGCATCCAGCTGAACGTGTCCCTGATAATTACTCTGGCAAGAGGTGCATCCAGCTGCACGGATCCCTGATAATTACTCTGGCAAGAGGTGCATCCAGCTGCAAGTGACCCTGAAAATTACACCGGCCAGAGGTGCATCCAGCTGCATGTGTCCCTGATAATTACACTGGCAAGAGGTGCATCCAGCTGCAGGTGACCCTGATAATTACATCAGCCAGAGGTTCATCCAGCTGCATGTGTCCCTGATAATTACTCTTGATAAGAGGTGCATCCAACTTCAAGTATCGCTGATAATTACACTGGCAAGAGTTGCATGAAGCTGTATGTGTCCATGATAATTACACTGGCAAGAGGTGCATCCAGCTGCAAGTGACCCTGATAATTACTCCGGCAAGAGGTGCATCCAGCTGCACGTGTCCCTGATAATTACAAAGAAAGAGGTGCATCCAGCTGCACATGTCCCTGATAATTACTCCGGCAAGAAGTGTATCCAGCTGCAAGTGACCCTGATAATTACACTGGCAAGAGGTGAATCCAGCTGCACGTGTCCCTGATAATTATACCGGCAAGAGGTTCATCCAGCTGCAAGTGACCCTGATAATTACACCAGCAAGAGGAGCATCCAGCTGCATGTGTCCCTGATAATTAAAAAGACAAGAGGTGCATCAATCTGCACGTGTTCCTGATAATTACTCTGGCAAGAGGTGCATCCAGCTGCACGTGTCCCTGATCATTACTATGGTAAGAGGTGCATCCAGCTGCAGGTGACCCTGATAATTACACTGGCCAGAGGTGCATCCAGCTGCAAGTGAACCTTATAATTACAGCGGCAAGAGTTACATCCAGCTGCAAGTGACCCTGATAATTACTCCGGCAAGAGGTGCATCCAGCTGCATGTGTCCCTGATAATTATTCCGGCAAGAGATGCATCCAGCTGTACGTGTCCCTGATAATTACAGTGGCAAGAGGTGCATCCAGCTCCACGTGTCCCTGATAATGACTCCGGAAAGAGGTGCATCCAGCTGCAAGTGTCCCTGATAATTACTCTGGCAAGAGGTGCATCCACTGCAGGTGACCCTGATAATTACATCAGCCAGAGGTGCGTCCAGCTGCATGTGTCCCTGATAATTACTCTGGATAAGAGGTGCATCCAACTACAAGTATCGCTGATAATTACACTGGCAAGAGTTGCATCCATCAGTATGTGTCCATGATAATTACACTGGCAAGAGGTACATCCAGCTCCACGTGTCCCTGATAATTAAAAACACAAGAGCTGCATCCATCTCCACGTGTCTCTGATAATTACTCTGGCAAGAGGTGCATCCAGCTGCACTTGTCCCTGATCATTACTATGGTGCATCCAGCTGCAGGTGACCCTGATAATTACCCTGGCCAGAGGTGCATCCAGCTTCAAGTGAACCTTATAATTACAGTGGCAAGAGTTACATCCAGCTGCAAGTGACCCTGATAATTACTCCGGCAAGAGTTGCATCCAGCTGCATGTGTCCCTGATAATTATTCCGCCAAGAGATGCATCCAGCTGTACGTGTCCCTCATAATTACTCGGGCAAGAGGTGCATCCAGCTGCATGCGTCCCTGATAATTACTACGGCAAGAGGTGCATCCAGCTGCACGTGTCCCTGATAATTACAAAGACAAGTGGTGCATCCAGCTGCACAGGGCCCTGATAATTACTCCGGCAAGAGGTGTATCCAGCTGCAAGTGACCCTGATAATTACACTGGCAAGAGGTGAATCCAGCTGCACGTGTCCCTGATAATTATACCGGCAAGAGGTTCATCCAGCTGCAAGTGACCCTGATAATTACACCAGAAAGAGGTGCATCCAGCTGCATGTGTCCCTGATATTTACAGTGGCAAGAGGTGCATCCAACTTCAAGTATTGCTGATAATTACATTGGCAAGAGTTGTATCCAGCTGTATGTGTCCATGATAATTACACTGGCAAGAGGTGCATCCAGCTGCACGTATCCCTGATAAGTACTCTGGCAAGAGGTGTATCCAGCTGCACGTGTCCCTGATAATTACTCCGGCAAGAGGAACATCCAGCTACACGTGTCCCAGATAATTACTCCGGCAAGAATTACATCCAGCTGCAAGTGACCCTGATAATTACACCGGCCAGAGGTGCATCCAGCTGCATGTGTCCCTGATAATTAATCTGGCAAGATTTGCATCCAGCTGAACGTGTCCCTGATAATTACTCCGGCAAGAGGTGGATCCAGCTGCACGTGTCCCTGATAATTACTCCGGCAAGAGGTGCATCCAGCTGCACAGGACCCTGATAATTACTCTGGCAAGAGGTGCATCCAGCTGCAAGTGACCCTGATAATTACACCGGCCAGAGGTGCATCCAGCTGCATGTGACCCTGATAATTACTCCGGCAAGAGGTGCATCCAGCTGCATGTGTCCCTGATAATTACTCCGGCAAGAGATGCATCCAGCTGTACGTGTCCCTGATAATTACAGTGGCAAGAGGTGCATCCACTGCAGGTGACCCTGATAATTACATCAGCCAGAGGTGCGTCCAGCTGCATGTGTCCCTGATAATTACTCTGGATAAGAGGTGCATCCAACTACAAGTATCGCTGATAATTACACTGGCAAGAGTTGCATCCAGCTGTATGTGTCCATGATAATTACACTGGCAAGAGGTACATCCAGCTCCACGTGTCCCTAATAATGAAAAACACAAGAGCTGCATCCATCTCCACGTGTCCCTGATAATTACTCTGGCAAGAGGTGCATCCAGCTGCACGTGTCCCTGATCATTACTATGGTAAGAGCTGCATCCAGCTGCAGGTGACCCTGATAATTACCCTGGCCAGAGGTGCATCCAGCTTCAAGTGAACCTTATAATTACAGCGGCAAGAGTTACATCCAACTGCAAGTGACCCTGATAATTACTCCGGCAAGAGGTGCATCCAGCTGCATGTGTCCCTGATAATTATTCCGGCAAGAGATGCATCCAGCTGTACGTGTCCCTGATAGTTACTCGGGCAAGAGGTGCATCCAGCTGCATGTGTCCCTGATAATTACTCCAGCAAGAGGTGCATCCTGCTGCACGTGTCCCTGATAATTACAAAGACAAGAGGTGCATCCAGCTGCACATGTCCCTGATAATTACTCCGGCAAGAGGTGAATCCAGCTGCACGTGTCCCTGATAATTATACCGGCAAGAGATTCATCCAGCTGCAAGTGACCCTGATAATTACACCAGCAAGAGGTGCATCCTGCTGCATGTGTCCCTGATATTTACAGTGGCAAGAGGTGCATCCAGCTGCAGGTGACCCTGATAATTACATCAGCCAGAGGTGCATCCAGCTGCATGTGTCCCTGATAATTACTCTGGCAATAGGTGCATCCAACTTCAAGTATTGCTGATAATTACATTGACAAGAGTTGTATCCAGCTGTATATGTCCATGATAATTACACTGGCAAGAGGTGCATCCAGCTGCACGTATCCCTGATAAGTACTCTGGCAAGAGGTGTATCCAGCTGCACGTGTCCCTGATAATTACTCCGGCAAGAGGAACATCCAGCTACACGTGTCCCAGATAATTACTCCGGCAAGAATTACATCCAGCTGCAAGTGACCCTGATAATTACACCGACCAGAGGTGCATCCAGCTGCATGTGTCCCTGATAATTAATCTGGCAAGATTTGCGTCCAGCTGAACGTGTCCCTGATAATTACTCCGGCAAGAGGTGGATCGAGCTGCACGTGTCCCTGATAATTACTCTGGCAAGAGGTGCATCCAGCTGCACGGGTCCCTGATAATTAATCTGGCTAGAGGTGCATCCAGCTGCAAGTGACCCTGATAATTACACCGGCCAGAGGTGCATCCAGCTGCATGTGTCCCTGATAATTAATCTGGCAATATTTGCATCCAGCTGAACTTGTCCCTGATAATTACTCCGGCAAGAGGTGCATCCAGCTGCACGTGTCCCTGATAATTACTCTGGCAAGAGGTGCATCCAGCTGCACGTGTCCCTGATCATTACTATGGTAAGAGGTGCATCCAGCTGCAGGTGACCCTGATAATTACACTGGCCAGAGGTGCATCCAGCTGCAAGTGAACCTTATAATTACAGCGGCAAGAGTTACATCCAGCTGCAAGTCACCCTGAGAATTACTCCGGCAAGAGGTGCATCCAGCTGCATGTGTCCCTGATAATTATTCCGGCAAGAGATGCATCCAGCTGCATGTATCCCTGATAATTACTCCGGCAAGAGTTGCATCCAGCTGCACATGTCCCTGATAATTACTCCGGCAAGAGGTGCATCCAACTGCATGTGTCCCTGATAATTACTCCGGCAAGAGGAGCATCCAGCTCCACGTGTCCCTGATAATTACTCCACCCTGATTATTACACTGGCCAGAGGAGCATCCAGCTGCATGTGTCCCTGATAATTACACTGGCAAGATTTGCATCCAGCTGAACGTGTCCCTGATAATTACTCTGGCAAGAGGTGCATCCAGCTGCAGGTGACCCTGATAATTACATCAGCCAGAGCTGCATCCAGCTGCAAGTGACCCTGATAATTACTACAGCAAGAGGTGCATCCAGCTGCCTGTGTCCCTGATAATTACAAAGACAAGAGGTGTATACAGCTGCACATGTCCCTGATAATTACTCCGGCAAGAGGTGTATCCAGCTGCAAGTGACCCTGATAATTACACTGGCAAGAGGTGAATCCAGCTACACGTGTCCCAGATAATTACTCTGGCAAGAATTACATCCAGCTGCAAGTGACCCTGATAATTACACCGGCCAGAGATGCATCCAGCTGCATGTGTCCCTGATAATTAATCTGGCAATATTTGCATCCAGCTCAACGTGTCCCTGATAATTACTCCGGCAAGAGGTGCATCCATCTGCACGTGTCCCTGATAATTACTCTGGCAAGAGGTGCATCCAGCTGCACGTGTCCCTGATCATTACTATGGTAAGAGGTGCATCCAGCTGCAGGTGACCCTGATAATTACAGCGGTAAGAGTTACATCCAGCTGCAAGTGACACTGAGAATTACTCCGGCAAGAGGTGCATCCAGCTACATGTGTCCCTGATAATTATTCCGGCAAGAGATGCATCCAGCTGCACATGTCCCTGATAATTACTCCGGCAAGAGGTGCATACAGCTACACGTGTCCCTGATAATTATTCCACCCTGATAATTACACCGGGCAGAGGTGCATCCAGCTGCATGTGTCCCTGATAATTACACTGGCAAGATTTGCATCCAGCTGCAGGTGACCCTGATAATTACATCAGCCAGAGGTGCATCCAGCTGCATGTGTCCTTGATAATTACTCTGGCAAGAGATGCATCCAACTTCAAGTATCGCTGATAATTACACTGCCAAGAGTTGTATCCAGCTGTATGTGTCCATGATAATTACACTGGCAAGAGGTGCATCCAGCTGCACGTATCCCTTATAAGTACTCTGGCAAGATGTGCATCGAGCTGCACGTGTCCCTGATAATTACTCCGGCAAGAGGTGCATCCAGCTGCAAGTGACACTGATAATTACACTGGCAAGAGGTGAATCCACCTACATGTGTCCCTGATAATTACACCGGCAAGAGGTTTATCCAGCTGCAAGTGACCCTGATAATTACACCAGCAAGAGGTGCATCCATCTGCATGTGTCCCTGATAATTACTCCGGCAGAGGAGCTTCCACCTACACTTGTCCCTGATAATTACTCCACCCTGATAATTACACCGGCCAGAGGTGCATCCAGCTGCATGTGTCCTTGATAATTTCACTGGCAAGAATTGCATCCAGCTGCACGTGTCCCTGATAATGACTCCGACAAGAGGTGCATCCAGCTGCAAGTGTCCCTGATAATTACTCTGGTAAGAGGTGCATCCAGCTGCAAGTGAACATTATAATTACACCGGCCAGAGTTGCATCCAGCTGCACGTGTCCCTGATAATTACTCCAGCAAGAGGTGCATCTAGCTGCATGTGTCCCTGATAATTACACTGGCAAGAGGTGCATCCAGCTGCACGTGACCCTGATAATTACATCAGCCAGAGGTGCATCCAGTTGCATGTGTCCCTGATAATTACTCTGGATAAGAGGTGCATCCAACTTCAAGTATCGCTGATAATTACACTGGCAAGAGTTGCATGAAGCTGTATGTGTCCATGATAATTACACTGGCAAGAGGTGTATCCAGCTCCACGTGTCCCTGATAATTAAAAAGACAAGAGGTGCATCAATCTGCACGTGTTCCTGATAATTACTCTGGCAAGAGGTGCATCCAGCTGCACGTGTCCCTGATCATTACTATGGTAAGAGGTGCATCCAGCTGCAGGTGACCCTGATAATTACACTGGCCAGAGGTGCATCCAGCTTCAAGTGAACCTTATAATTACAGCGGCAAGAGTTACATCCAGCTGCAAGTGACCCTGATAATTACTCCGGCAAGAGGTGCATCCAGCTGCATGTGTCCCTGATAATTATTCCGGCAAGAGATGCATCCAGCTCTACGTGTCCCTGATAATTACAGTGGCAAGAGGTGCATCCAGCTCCACGTTTCCCTGATAATGACTCCGGCAAGAGGTGCATCCAGCTGCAAGTGTCCCTGATAATTACTCTGGCAAGAGGTGCATCCACTGCAGGTGATCCTGATAATTACACCAGACAGAGGTGCATCCAGCTGCAAGTGACCCTGATAATTACTCCGGCAAGAGGTGCATCCAGCTGCACGTGTCCCTGATAATTACAAAGACAAGAGGTGCATCCAGCTGCACATGTCCCTGATAATTACTCCGGCAAGAGGTGCATCCAGCTGCATGTGACCCTGATAATTACATCAGCCAGAGGTTCGTCCAGCTGCATGTGTCCCTGATAATTACTCTGGATAAGAGGTGCATCAAACTACAAGTATCGCTGATAATTACACTGGCAAGAGTTGCATCCAGCTGTATGTGTCCATGATAATTACACTGGCAAGAGGTACATCCAGCTCCACGTGTCCCTGATAATGAAAAACACAAGAGCTGCATCCATCTCCACGTGTCCCTGATAATTATTCCGGCAAGAGATGCATCCAGCTGCACGTGTCCCTGATCATTACTATGGTAAGAGGTGCATCCAGCTGCATGTGTCCCTGATAATTACTCCAGCAAGAGGTGCATCCAGCTGCACGTGTCCCTGATAATTACAAAGACAAGAGGTGCATCCAGCTGCACATGTCCCTGATCATTCCTCCGGCAAGAGGTGAATCCAGCTGCACGTGTCCCTGATAATTATACCGGCAAGAGGTTCATCCAGCTGCAAGTGACCCTGATAATTACACCAGCAAGAGGTGCATCCTGCTGCATGTGTCCCTGATATTTACAGTGGCAAGAGGTGCATCCAGCTGCAGGTGACCCTGATAATTACATCAGCCAGAGGTGCATCCAGCTGCATGTGTCCCTGATAATTACTCTGGCAATAGGTGCATCCAACTTCAAGTATTGCTGATAATTACATTGGCAAGAGTTGTATCCAGCTGTATGTGTCCATGATAATTACACTGGCAAGAGGTGCATCCAGCTGCACGTATCCCTGATAAGTACTCTGGCAAGAGGTGTATCCAGCTGCACGTGTCCCTGATAATTACTCCGGCAAGAGGAACATCCAGCTACACGTGTCCCAGATAATTACTCTGGCAAGAATTACATCCAGCTGCAAGTGACCCTGATAATTACACCGGCCAGAGGTGCATCCAGCTGCATGTGTCCCTGATAATTAATCTGGCAAGATTTGCATCCAGCTGAACGTGTCCCTGATAATTACTCCGGCAAGAGGTGGATCCAGCTGCACGTGTCCCTGATAATTACTCCGGCAAGAGGTGCATCCACTGCAGGTGATCCTGATAATTACACCAGACAGAGGTGCATCCAGCTGCAAGTGACCCTGATAATTACTCCGGCAAGAGGTGCATCCAGCTGCACGTGTCCCTGATAATTACAAAGACAAGAGGTGCATCCAGCTGCACATGTCCCTGATAATTACTCCGGCAAGAGGTGCATCCAGCTGCAGGTGACCCTGATAATTACATCAGCCAGAGGTTCGTCCAGCTGCATGTGTCCCTGATAATTACTCTGGATAAGAGGTGCATCAAACTACAAGTATCGCTGATAATTACACTGGCAAGAGTTGCATCCAGCTGTATGTGTCCATGATAATTACACTGGCAAGAGGTACATCCAGCTCCACGTGTCCCTGATAATGAAAAACACAAGAGCTGCATCCATCTCCACGTGTCCCTGATAATTATTCCGGCAAGAGATGCATCCAGCTGCACGTGTCCCTGATCATTACTATGGTAAGAGGTGCATCCAGCTGCATGTGTCCCTGATAATTACTCCAGCAAGAGGTGCATCCAGCTGCACGTGTCCCTGATAATTACAAAGACAAGAGGTGCATCCAGCTGCACATGTCCCTGATCATTCCTCCGGCAAGAGGTGAATCCAGCTGCACGTGTCCCTGATAATTATACCGGCAAGAGGTTCATCCAGCTGCAAGTGACCCTGATAATTACACCAGCAAGAGGTGCATCCTGCTGCATGTGTCCCTGATATTTACAGTGGCAAGAGGTGCATCCAGCTGCAGGTGACCCTGATAATTACATCAGCCAGAGGTGCATCCAGCTGCATGTGTCCCTGATAATTACTCTGGCAATAGGTGCATCCAACTTCAAGTATTGCTGATAATTACATTGGCAAGAGTTGTATCCAGCTGTATGTGTCCATGATAATTACACTGGCAAGAGGTGCATCCAGCTGCACGTATCCCTGATAAGTACTCTGGCAAGAGGTGTATCCAGCTGCACGTGTCCCTGATAATTACTCCGGCAAGAGGAACATCCAGCTACACGTGTCCCAGATAATTACTCTGGCAAGAATTACATCCAGCTGCAAGTGACCCTGATAATTACACCGGCCAGAGGTGCATCCAGCTGCATGTGTCCCTGATAATTAATCTGGCAAGATTTGCATCCAGCTGAACGTGTCCCTGATAATTACTCCGGCAAGAGGTGGATCCAGCTGCACGTGTCCCTGATAATTACTCCGGCAAGAGGTGCATCCAGCTGCACGGGTCCCTGATAATTAATCTGGCAAGAGGTGCATCCAGCAGCAAGTGACCCTGATAATTACACCGGCCAGAGGTGCATCCAGCTGCAAGTGAACCTTATAATTACAGCGGCAAGAGTTACATCCAGCTGCAAGTCACCCTGAGAATTACTCCGGCAAAAGGTGCATCCAGCTGCATGTGTCCCTGATAATTATTCCGGCAAGAGATGCATCCAGCTGCATGTATCCCTGATAATTACTCCGGCAAGAGTTGCATTCAGCTGCACATGTCCCTGATAATTACTCCGGCAAGAGGTGCATCCACCTGCATGTGTCCCTGATAATTACTCCGGCAAGAGGAGCATCCAGCTCCACGTGTCCCTGATAATTACTCCACCCTGATAATTACACTGGCCAGAGGAGCATCCAGCTGCATGTGTCCCTGATAATTACACTGGCAAGATTTGCATCCAGCTGAACGTGTCCCTGATAATTACTCTGGCAAGAGGTGCATCCAGCTGCAGGTGACCCTGATAATTACATCAGCCAGAGCTGCATCCAGCTGCAAGTGACCCTGATAATTACTATGGCAAGAGGTGCATCCAGCTGCACGTGTCCCTGATAATTACAAAGACAAGAGGTGTATACAGCTGCACATGTCCCTGATAATTACTCCGGCAAGAGGTGTATCCAGCTGCAAGTGACCCTGATAATTACACTGGCAAGAGGTGAATCCAGCTACACGTGTCCCAGATAATTACTCTGGCAAGAATTACATCCAGCTGCAAGTGACCCTGATAATTACACCGGCCAGAGATGCATCCAGCTGCATGTGTCCCTGATAATTAATCTGGCAAGATTTGCATCCAGCTGAACGTTTCCCTGATAATTACTCCGGCAAGAGGTGGATCCAGCTGCACGTGTCCCTGATAATTACTCCGGCAAGAGGTGCATCCAGCTGCATGGGTCCGTGATAATTACTCTGACAAGAGGTGCATCCAGCTGCAAGTGACCCTGATAATTGCACCGGCCAGAGGTGCATCCAGCTGCATGTGTCACTGATAATTAATCTGGCAATATTTGCATCCAGCTGAACGTGTCCCTGATAATTACTCCGGCAAGAGGTGCATCCATCTGCACGTGTCCCTGATAATTACTCTGGCAAGAGGTGCATCCAGCTGCACGTGTCCCTGATCATTACTATGGTAAGAGGTGCATCCAGCTGCAGGTGACCCTGATAATTACAGCGGCAAGAGTTACATCCAGCTGCAAGTGACCCTGAGAATTACTCCGGCAAGAGGTGCATCCAGCTACATGTGTCCCTGATAATTATTCCGGCAAGAGATGCATCCAGCTGCACATGTCCCTGATAATTACTCCGGCAAGAGGTGCATACAGCTACACGTGTCCCTGATAATTATTCCACCCTGATAATTACACCGGGCAGAGGTGCATCCAGCTGCATGTGTCCCTGATAATTACACTGGCAAGATTTGCATCCAGCTGCAGGTGACCCTGATAATTACATCATCCAGAGGTGCATCCAGCTGCATGTGTCCCTGATAATTACTCTGGCAAGAGATGCATCCAACTTCAAGTATCGCTGATAATTACACTGGCAAGAGTTGTATCCAGCTGTATGTGTCCATGATAATTACACTGGCAAGAGGTGCATCCAGCTGCACGTATCCCTGATAAGTACTCTGGCAAGAGGTGCATCGAGCTGCACGTGTCCCTGATAATTACTCCGGCAAGAGGTGCATCCAGCTGCAAGTGACACTGATAATTACACTGGCAAGAGGTGAATCCACCTACATGTGTCCCTGATAATTACACCGGCAAGAGGTTTATCCAGCTGCAAGTGACCCTGATAATTACACCAGCAAGAGGTGCATCCAGCTGCATGTGTCCCTGATAATTACTCCGGCAAGAGGAGCTTCCACCTACACTTGTCCCTGATAATTACTCCACCCTGATAATTACACCGGCCAGAGGTGCATCCAGCTGCATGTGTCCTTGATAATTACACTGGCAAGAATTGCATCCAGCTGCACGTGTCCCTGATAATGACTCCGGCAAGAGGTGCATCCAGCTGCAAGTGTCCCTGATAATTACTCTGGTAAGAGGTGCATCCAGCTGCAAGTGAACATTATAATTACACCGGCCAGAGTTGCATCCAGCTGCACGTGTCCCTGATAATTACTCCGGCAAGAGGTGCATCTAGCTGCATGTGTCCCTGATAATTACACTGGCAAGAGGTGCATCCAGCTGCACGTGACCCTGATAATTACATCAGCCAGAGGTGCATCCAGTTGCATTTGTCCCTGATAATTACTCTGGATAAGAGGTGCATCCAACTTCAAGTATCGCTGATAATTACACTGGCAAGAGTTGCATGAAGCTCTATGTGTCCATGATAATTACACTGGCAAGAGGTGCATCCAGCTCCACGTGTCCCTGATAATTAAAAAGACAAGAGGTGCATCAATCTGCACGTGTTCCTGATAATTACTCTGGCAAGAGGTGCATCCAGCTGCACGTGTCCCTGATCATTACTATGGTAAGAGGTGCATCCAGCTGCAGGTGACCCTGATAATTACACTGGCCAGAGGTGCATCCAGCAGCAAGTGAACCTTATAATTACAGCGGCAAGAGTTACATCCAGCTGCAAGTGACCCTGATAATTACTCCGGCAAGAGGTGCATCCAGCTGCATGTGTCCCTGATAATTATTCCGGCAAGAGATGCATCCAGCTGTACGTGTCCCTGATAATTACAGTGGCAAGAGGTGCATCCAGCTCCACGTTTCCCTGATAATGACTCCGGCAAGAGGTGCATCCAGCTGCAAGTGTCCCTGATAATTACTCTGGCAAGAGGTGCATCCACTGCAGGTGATCCTGATAATTACACCAGACAGAGGTGCATCCAGCTGCAAGTGACCCTGATAATTACTCCGGCAAGAGGTGCATCCAGCTGCACGTGTCCCTGATAATTACAAAGACAAGAGGTGCATCCAGCTGCACATGTCCCTGCTAATTACTCCGGCAAGAGGTACATCCAGCTGCAGGTGACTCTGATAATTACATCAGCCAGAGGTTCGTCCAGCTGCATGTGTCCCTGATAATTACTCTGGATAAGAGGTGCATTAAACTACAAGTATCGCTGATAATTACACTGGCAAGAGTTGCATCCAGCTGTATGTGTCCATGATAATTACACTGGCAAGAGGTACATCCAGCTCCACGTGTCCCTGATAATTAAAAAGACAAGAGCTGCATCCATCTCCACGTGTCCCTGATAATTACTCTGGCAAGAGGTGCATCCAGCTGCACGTGTCCCTGATCATTACTATGGTAAGAGGTGCATCCAGCTGCAGGTGACCCTGATCATTACCCTGGCCAGAGGTGCATCCAGCTTCAAGTGAACCTTATAATTACAGCGGCAAGAGTTACATCCAGCTGCAAGTGACCCTGATAATTACTCCGTCAAGAGGTGCATCCAGCTGCATGTGTCCCTGATAATTATTCCGGCAAGAGATGCATCCAGCTGTACGTGTCCCTGATAATTACTCGGCAAGAGGTGCATCCAGCTGCATGTGTCCCTGATAATTACTCCGGCAAGAGGAGCATCCAGCTACACGTGTCCCTGATAATTACTCCACCCTGATAATTACACCGGCCAGAGGTGCATCCAGCTACATGTGTCCCTGATAATTACACTGGCAAGATTTGCATCCAGCTGAACGTGTCCCTGATAATTACTCCGGCAAGAGGTGCATCCAGCTGCAAGTGTCCCTGATAATTACTCTGGCAAGAGGTGCATCCAGCTGCAGGTGATCCTGATAATTACACCAGACAGAGGTGCATCCAGCTGCAAGTGACCCTGATAATTACTCCTGCAAGAGGTGCATCCAGCTGCACGTGTCCCTGATAATTACAAAGACACGAGGTGCGTCCAGCTGCACATGTCCCTGATAATTACTCCGGCAAGAGGTGCATCCAGCTGCAAGTGACCCGGATAATTACACTGGCAAGAGGTGAATCCAGCTGCACGAGTCCCTGATAATTATACCGGCAAGAGGTTCATCCAGCTGCAGGTGACCCTGATAATTACATCAGCCAGAGGTGCATCCAGCTGCATGTGTCCCTGATAATTACTCTGGCAAGAGGTGCATCCAAATTCAAGTATTGCTGATAATTGCATTGGCAAGAGTTGTATCCAGCTGTATGTGTCCATGATAATTACACTGGCAAGAGGTGCATCCAGCTGCACGTATCCCAGATAAGTACTCTGGCAAAAGGTGTATCCACTGCACGTATCCCTGATAATTACTCCGGCAAGAGGAACATCCAGCTACATGTGTCGCAGATAATTACACTGGCAAGAATTACATCCAGCTGCAAGTGACCCTGATAGTTACACCGGCCAGAGGTGCATCCAGCTGCATGTGTCCCTGATAATTAATCTGGCAAGATTTGCATCCAGCTGAACGTGTCCCTGATAATTACTCTGGCAAGAGGTGCATCCAGCTGCACGTGTCCCTGATAATTACTCTGGCAAGAGGTGCATCCAGCTGCAAGTGACCCTGATAATTACACCGGCCAGAGGTGCATCCAGCTGCATGTGTCCCTGATAATTACTCTGGCAAGAGGTGCATCCAGCTGCAGGTGACCCTGATAATTACATCAGCCAGAGGTGCATCCAGCTGCATGTGTCCCTGATAATTACTCTTGATAAGAGGTGCATCCAACTTCAAGTATCGCTGATAATTACACTGGCAAGAGTTGCATGAATCTGTATGTGTCCATGATAATTACACTGGCAAGAGGTGCATCCAGCTGCAAGTGACCCTGATAATTACTCCGGCAAGAGGTGCATCCAGCTGCACGTGTCCCTGATAATTACAAAGACAAGAGGTGCATCCAGCTGCACATGTCCCTGATAATTACTCCGGCAAGAGGTGCATCCAGCTGCAAGTGACCCTGATAATTACACTGGCAAGAGGTGAATCCAGCTGCACGTGTCCCTGATAATTATACCGGCAAGAGGTTCATCCAGCTGCAAGTGACCCTGATAATTACACCAGCAAGAGGTGCATCCAGCTGCATGTGTCCCTGATAATTACAGTGGCAAGAGGTGCATCCAGCTGCAGGTGACCCTGATAATTACATCAGCCAGAGCTGCATCCAGCTGCAAGTGACCCTGATAATTACTCCGGCAAGAGGTGCATCCAGCTGCACGTGTCCCTGATAATGACTCCGGCAAAAGGTGCATCCAGCTGCAAGTGTCCCTGATAATTACTCTGGTAAGAGGTGCATCCAGCTGCAAGTGAACATTATAATTACACCGGCCAGAGTTGCATCCAGCTGCACGTGTCCCTGATAATTACTCCGGCAAGAGGTGCATCTAGCTGCATGTGTCCCTGATAATTACACTGGCAAGAGGTGCATCCAGCTGCACGTGACCCTGATAATTACATCAGCCAGAGGTGCATCCAGTTGCATGTGTCCCTGATAATTACTCTGGATAAGAGGTGCATCCAACTTCAAGTATCGCTGATAATTACACTGGCAAGAGTTGCATGAAGCTGTATGTGTCCATGATAATTACACTGGCAAGAGGTGCATCCAGCTCCACGTGTCCCTGATAATTAAAAAGTCAAGAGGTGCATCAATCTGCACGTGTTCCTGATAATTACTCTGGCAAGAGGTGCATCCAGCTGCACGTGTCCCTGATCATTACTATGTTAAGAGGTGCATCCAGCTGCAGGTGACCCTGATAACTACACTGGCCAGAGGTGCATCCAGCTGCAAGTGAACCTTATAATTACAGCGGCAAGAGTTACATCCAGCTGCAAGTGACCCTGATAATTACTCCGGCAAGAGGTGCATCCAGCTGCATGTGTCCCTGATAATTATTCCGGCAAGAGATGCATCCAGCTGTACGTGTCCCTGATAATTACAGTGGCAAGAGGTGCATCCAGCTCCACGTGTCCCTGATAATGACTCCGGCAAGAGGTGCATCCAGCTGCAAGTGTCCCTGATAATTACTCTGGCAAGAGGTGCATCCACTGCAGGTGACCCTGATAATTACATCAGCCAGAGGTGCGTCCAGCTGCATGTGTCCCTGATAATTACTCTGGATAAGATGTGCATCAAACTACAAGTATCGCTGATAATTACACTGGCAAGAGTTGCATCCAGCTGTATGTGTCCATGATAATTACACTGGCAAGAGGTACATCCAGCTCCACGTGTCCCTGATAATTAAAAAGACAAGAGCTGCATCCATCTCCACGTGTCCCTGATAATTACTCTGGCAAGAGGTGCATCCAGCTGCACGTGTCCCTGATCATTACTATGGTAAGAGGTGCATCCAGCTGCAGGTGACCCTGATCATTACCCTGGCCAGAGGTGCATCCAGCTTCAAGTGAACCTTATAA
Source organism: Narcine bancroftii (assembly GCF_036971445.1). NCBI lineage: Eukaryota > Metazoa > Chordata > Chondrichthyes > Torpediniformes > Narcinidae > Narcine > Narcine bancroftii. Next base: position 40,933,121 of record NC_091481.1, read on the forward strand.
TTACAGCGGCAAGAGTTACATCCAGCTGCAAGTGACCCTGATAATTACTCCGTCAAGAGGTGCATCCAGCTGCATGTGTCCCTGATAATTATTCCGGCAAGAGATGCATCCAGCTGTACGTGTCCCTGATAATTACTCGGCAAGAGGTGCATCCAGCTGCATGTGTCCCTGATAATTACTCCGGCAAGAGGAGCATCCAGCTACACGTGTCCCTGATAATTACTCCACCCTGATAATTACACCGGCCAGAGGTGCATCCAGCTACATGTGTCCCTGATAATTACACTGGCAAGATTTGCATCCAGCTGAACGTGTCCCTGATAATTACTCCGGCAAGAGGTGCATCCAGCTGCAAGTGTCCCTGATAATTACTCTGGCAAGAGGTGCATCCAGCTGCAGGTGATCCTGATAATTACACCAGACAGAGGTGCATCCAGCTGCAAGTGACCCTGATAATTACTCCGGCAAGAGGTGCATCCAGCTGCAAGTGAACCTTATAATTACAGCGGCAAGAGTTACATCCAGCTGCAAGTGACCCTGATAATTACTCCGGCAAGAGGTGCATCCAGCTGCATGTGTCCCTGATAATTATTCCGGCAAGAGATGCATCCAGCTGTACGTGTCCCTGATAATTACAGTGGCAAGAGGTGCATCCAGCTCCACGTGTCCCTGATAATGACTCCGGCAAGAGGTGCATCCAGCTGCAAGTGTCCCTGATAATTACTCTGGCAAGAGGTGCATCCACTGCAGGTGACCCTGATAATTACATCAGCCAGAGGTGCGTCCAGCTGCATGTGTCCCTGATAATTACTCTGGATAAGATGTGCATCAAACTACAAGTATCGCTGATAATTACACTGGCAAGAGTTGCATCCAGCTGTATGTGTCCATGATAATTACACTGGCAAGAGGTACATCCAGCTCCACGTGTCCCTGATAATTAAAAAGACAAGAGCTGCATCCATCTCCACGTGTCCCTGGTAATTACTCTGGCAAGAGGTGCATCCAGCTGCACGTGTCCCTGATCATTACTATGGTAAGAGGTGCATCCAGCTGCAGGTGACCCTGATAATTACCCTGGCCAGAGGTGCATCCAGCTTCAAGTGAACCTTATAATTACAGCGGCAAGAGTTACATCCAGCTGCAAGTGACCCTGATAATTACTCCGGCAAGAGGTGCATCCAGCTGCATGTGTCCCTGATAATTATTCCGGCAAGAGATGCATCCAGCTGTACGTGTCCCTGATAATTACTCGGCAAGAGGTGCATCCAGCTGCATGTGTCCCTGATAATTACTCCGGCAAGAGGAGCATCCAGCTACACGTGTCCCTGATAATTACTCCACCATGATAATTACACCGGCCAGAGGTGCATCCAGCTACATGTGTCCCTGATAATTACACTGGCAAGATTTGCATCCAGCTGAACGTGTCCCTGATAATTACTCCGGCAAGAGGTGCATCCAGCTGCAAGTGTCCCTGATAATTACTCTGGCAAGAGGTGCATCCAGCTGCAGGTGATCCTGATAATTACACCAGACAGAGGTGCATCCAGATGCAAGTGACCCTGATAATTACTCCGGCAAGAGGTGCATCCAGCTGCACGTGTCCCTGATAATTACAAAGACAAGAGGTGCATCCAGCTGCACATGTCCCTGATAATTACTCCGGCAAGAGGTGCATCCAGCTGCAAGTGACCCTGATAATTACACTGGCAAGAGGTGAATCCAGCTGCACGTGTCCCTGATAATTATACCGGCAAGAGGTTCATCCAGCTGCAAGTGACCCTGACAATTACACCAGCAAAAGGTGCATCCAGCTGCATGTGTCCCTGATAATTACAGTGGCAAGAGGTGCATCCAGCTGCAGGTGACCCTGATAATTACATCAGCCAGAGGTGCATCCAGCTGCATGTGTCCCTGATAATTACTCTGGCAAGAGGTGCATCCAAGTTCAAGTATTGCTGATAATTGCATTGGCAAGAGTTGTATCCAGCTGTATGTGTCCATGATAATTACACTGGCAAGAGGTGCATCCAGCTGCACGTATCCCTGATACGTACTCTGGCAAAAGATGTATCCAGCTGCACGTATCCCTGATAATTACTCCGGCAAGAGGAACATCCAGCTATACGTGTCGCAGATAATTACACTGGCAAGAATTACATCCAGCTGCAAGTGACCCTGATAATTACACTGGCCAGAGGTGCATCCAGCTGCATGTGTCCCTGATAATTAATCTGGCAAGATTTGCATCCAGCTGAACGTGTCCCTGATAATTACTCTGGCAAGAGGTGCATCCAGCTGCACGGGTCCCTGATAATTACTCTGGCAAGAGGTGCATCCAGCTGCAAGTGACCCTGATAATTACACCGGCCAGAGGTGCATCCAGCTGCATGTGTCCCTGATAATTACACTGGCAAGAGGTGCATCCAGCTGCAGGTGACCCTGATAATTACATCAGCCAGAGGTGCATCCAGCTGCATGTGTCCCTGATAATTACTATTGATAAGAGGTGCATCCAACTTCAAGTATCGCTGATAATTACACTGGCAAGAGTTGCATGAAGCTGTATATGTCCATGATAATTACACTGGCAAGAGGTGCATCCAGCTGCAAGTGACCCTGATAATTACTCCTGCAAGACGTGCATCCTGCTGCACGTGTCCCTGATAATTACAAAGACAAGGGGTGCATCCAGCTGCACATGTCCCTGATAATTACTCCGGCAAGAAGTGTATCCAGCTGCAAGTGACCCTGATAATTACACTGGCAAGAGGTGAATCCAGCTGCACGTGTCCCTGATAATTATACCGGCAAGAGGTTCATCCAGCTGCAAGTGACACTGATAATTACACCAGCAAGAGGTGCATCCAGCTGCATGTGTCCCTGATAATTACAGTGGCAAGAGGTGCATCCAGCTGCAGGTGACCCTGATAATTACATCAGCCAGAGCTGCATCCAGCTGCAAGTGACACTGATAATTACTCCGGCAAGAGGTGCATCCAGCTGCACGTGTCCCTGATAAATACAAAGACAAGAGGTGTCTACTGCTGCACATGTCCCTGATAATTACTCCGGCAAGAGGTGTATCCATCTGCAAGTGACCCTGATAATTACACTGGCAAGAGGTGAATCCAGCTACACGTGTCCCAGATAATTACTCTGGCAAGAATTACATCCAGCTGCAAGTGACCCTGAAATTACACCGGCCAGAGGTGCATCCAGCTGCATGTGTCCCTGATAATTAATCTGGCAAGATTTGCATCCAGCTGAACGTTTCCCTGATAATTACTCCGGCAAGAGGTGGATCCAGCTGCACGTGTCCATGATAATTACTCCGGCAAGAGGTGCATCCAGCTGCACGGGTCCCTGATAATTACTCTGGCAAGAGGTTCATCCAGCTGCAAGTGACCCTGATAATTACACCGGCCAGAGGTGCATCCAGCTGCATGTGTTTCTGATAATTAATCTGGCAATATTTGCATCCAGCTGAACGTGTGCCTGATAATTACTCCGGAAAGAGGTGCATCCATCTGCACGTGTCCCTGATAATTACTCTGGCAAGAGGTGCATCCAGCTGCACGTGTCCCTGATCATTACTATGGTAAGAAGTGCATCCAGCTGCAGGTGACCCTGATAATTACTCTGACAAGAGGTGCATCCAGCTGCAAGTGACCCTGATAATTACACCGGCCAGAGGTGCATCCAGCTGCATGTGTCACTGATAATTAATCTGGCAATATTTGCATCCAGCTGAACGTGTCCCTGATAATTACTCCGGCAAGAGGTGCATCCATCTGCACGTGTCCCTGATAATTACTCTGGCAAGAGGTGCATCCAGCTGCACGTGTCCCTGATCATTACTATGGTAAGAGGTGCATCCAGCTGCAGGTGACCCTGATAATTACAGCGGCAAGAGTTACATCCAGCTGCAAGTGACCCTGAGAATTACTCCGGCAAGAGGTGCATCCAGCTACATGTGTCCCTGATAATTATTCCGGCAAGAGATGCATCCAGCTGCACATGTCCCTGATAATTACTCCGGCAAGAGGTGCATGCAGCTACACGTGTCCCTGATAATTATTCCACCCTGATAATTACACCGGGAAGAGGTGCATCCAGCTGCATGTGTCCCTGATAATTACACTGGCAAGATTTGCATCCAGCTGCAGGTGACCCTGATAATTACATCATCCAGAGGTGCATCCAGCTGCATGTGTCCCTGATAATTACTCTGGCAAGAGATGCATCCAACTTCAAGTATCGCTGATAATTACACTGGCAAGAGTTGTATCCAGCTGTATGTGTCCATGATAATTACACTGGCAAGAGGTGCATCCAGCTGCACGTATCCCTGATAAGTACTCTGGCAAGAGGTGCATCGAGCTGCACGTGTCCCTGATAATTACTCCGGCAAGAGGTGCATCCAGCTGCAAGTGACACTGATAATTACACTGGCAAGAGGTGAATCCACCTACATGTGTCCCTGATAATTACACCGGCAAGAGGTTTATCCAGCTGCAAGTGACCCTGATAATTACACCAGCAAGAGGTGCATCCAGCTGCACGTGTCCCTGATCATTACTATGGTAAGAGGTGCATCCAGCTGCAGGTGACCCTGATAATTACACTGGCCAGAGGTGCATCCAGCTGCAAGTGAACCTTATAATTACAGCGGCAAGAGTTACATCCAGCTGCAAGTGACCCTGATAATTACTCCGGCAAGAGGTGCATCCAGCTGCATGTGTCCCTGATAATTATTCCGGCAAGAGATGCATCCAGCTGTACGTGTCCCTGATAATTACAGTGGCAAGAGGTGCATCCAGCTCCACGTTTCCCTGATAATGACTCCGGCAAGAGGTGCATCCAGCTGCAAGTGTCCCTGATAATTACTCTGGCAAGAGGTGCATCCACTGCAGGTGATCCTGATAATTACACCAGACAGAGGTGCATCCAGCTGCAAGTGACCCTGATAATTACTCCGGCAAGAGGTGCATCCAGCTGCACGTGTCCCTGATAATTACAAAGACAAGAGGTGCATCCAGCTGCACATGTCCCTGATAATTACTCCGGCAAGAGGTACATCCAGCTGCAGGTGACTCTGATAATTACATCAGCCAGAGGTTCGTCCAGCTGCATGTGTCCCTGATAATTACTCTGGATAAGAGGTGCATCAAACTACAAGTATCGCTGATAATTACACTGGCAAGAGTTGCATCCAGCTGTATGTGTCCATGATAATTACACTGGCAAGAGGTACATCCAGCTCCACGTGTCCCTGATAATTAAAAAGACAAGAGCTGCATCCATCTCCACGTGTCCCTGATAATTACTCTGGCAAGAGGTGCATCCAGCTGCACGTGTCCCTGATCATTACTATGGTAAGAGGTGCATCCAGCTGCAGGTGACCCTGATCATTACCCTGGCCAGAGGTGCATCCAGCTTCAAGTGAACCTTATAATTACAGCGGCAAGAGTTACATCCAGCTGCAAGTGACCCTGATAATTACTCCGTCAAGAGGTGCATCCAGCTGCATGTGTCCCTGATAATTATTCCGGCAAGAGATGCATCCAGCTGTACGTGTCCCTGATAATTACACTGGCAAGAGGTGCATCCAGCTGCACGTATCCCTGATAAGTACTCTGGCAAAAGATGTATCCAGCTGCACGTATCCCTGATAATTACTCCGGCAAGAGGAACATCCAGCTATACGTGTCGCAGATAATTACACTGGCAAGAATTACATCCAGCTGCAAGTGACCCTGATAATTACACTGGCCAGAGGTGCATCCAGCTGCATGTGTCCCTGATAATTAATCTGGCAAGATTTGCATCCAGCTGAACGTGTCCCTGATAATTACTCTGGCAAGAGGTGCATCCAGCTGCACGGGTCCCTGATAATTACTCTGGCAAGAGGTGCATCCAGCTGCAAGTGACCCTGATAATTACACCGGCCAGAGGTGCATCCAGCTGCATGTGTCCCTGATAATTACACTGGCAAGAGGTGCATCCAGCTGCAGGTGACCCTGATAATTACATCAGCCAGAGGTGCATCCAGCTGCATGTGTCCCTGATAATTACTCTTGATAAGAGGTGCATCCAACTTCAAGTATCGCTGATAATTACACTGGCAAGAGTTGCATGAAGCTGTATGTGTCCATGATAATTACACTGGCAAGAGGTGCATCCAGCTGCAAGTGACCCTGATAATTACTCCTGCAAGACGTGCATCCAGCTGCACGTGTCCCTGATAATTACAAAGACAAGGGGTGCATCCAGCTGCACATGTCCCTGATAATTACTCCGGCAAGAAGTGTATCCAGCTGCAAGTGACCCTGATAATTACACTGGCAAGAGGTGAATCCAGCTGCACGTGTCCCTGATAATTATACCGGCAAGAGGTTCATCCAGCTGCAAGTGACACTGATAATTACACCAGCAAGAGGTGCATCCAGCTGCATGTGTCCCTGATAATTACAGTGGCAAGAGGTGCATCCAGCTGCAGGTGACCCTGATAATTACATCAGCCAGAGCTGCATCCAGCTGCAAGTGACCCTGATAATTACTCCGGCAAGAGGTGCATCCAGCTGCACGTGTCCCTGATAAATACAAAGACAAGAGGTGTCTACTGCTGCACATGTCCCTGATAATTACTCCGGCAAGAGGTGTATCCATCTGCAAGTGACCCTGATAATTACACTGGCAAGAGGTGAATCCAGCTACACGTGTCCCAGATAATTACTCTGGCAAGAATTACATCCAGCTGCAAGTGACCCTGAAATTACACCGGCCAGAGGTGCATCCAGCTGCATGTGTCCCTGATAATTAATCTGGCAAGATTTGCATCCAGCTGAACGTTTCCCTGATAATTACTCCGGCAAGAGGTGGATCCAGCTGCACGTGTCCCTGATAATTACTCCGGCAAGAGGTGCATCCAGCTGCACGGGTCCCTGATAATTACTCTGGCAAGAGGTTCATCCAGCTGCAAGTGACCCTGATAATTACACCGGCCAGAGGTGCATCCAGCTGCATGTGTCCCTGATAATTAATCTGGCAATATTTGCATCCAGCTGAACGTGTGCCTGATAATTACTCCGGAAAGAGGTGCATCCATCTGCACGTGTCCCTGATAATTACTCTAGCAAGAGGTGCATTCAGCTGCACGTGTCCCTGATCATTACTATGGTAAGAAGTGCATCCAGCTGCAGGTGACCCTGATAATTACTCTGACAAGAGGTGCATCCAGCTGCAAGTGACCCTGATAATTACACCGGCCAGAGGTGCATCCAGCTGCATGTGTCACTGATAATTAATCTGGCAATATTTGCATCCAGCTGAACGTGTCCCTGATAATTACTCCGGCAAGAGGTGCATCCATCTGCACGTGTCCCTGATAATTACTCTGGCAAGAGGTGCATCCAGCTGCACGTGTCCCTGATCATTACTATGGTAAGAGGTGCATCCAGCTGCAGGTGACCCTGATAATTACAGCGGCAAGAGTTACATCCAGCTGCAAGTGACCCTGAGAATTACTCCGGCAAGAGGTGCATCCAGCTACATGTGTCCCTGATAATTATTCCGGCAAGAGATGCATCCAGCTGCACATGTCCCTGATAATTACTCCGGCAAGAGGTGCATGCAGCTACACGTGTCCCTGATAATTATTCCACCCTGATAATTACACCGGGCAGAGGTGCATCCAGCTGCATGTGTCCCTGATAATTACACTGGCAAGATTTGCATCCAGCTGCAGGTGACCCTGATAATTACATCATCCAGAGGTGCATCCAGCTGCATGTGTCCCTGATAATTACTCTGGCAAGAGATGCATCCAACTTCAAGTATCGCTGATAATTACACTGGCAAGAGTTGTATCCAGCTGTATGTGTCCATGATAATTACACTGGCAAGAGGTGCATCCAGCTGCACGTATCCCTGATAAGTACTCTGGCAAGAGGTGCATCGAGCTGCACGTGTCCCTGATAATTACTCCGGCAAGAGGTGCATCCAGCTGCAAGTGACACTGATAATTACACTGGCAAGAGGTGAATCCACCTACATGTGTCCCTGATAATTACACCGGCAAGAGGTTTATCCAGCTGCAAGTGACCCTGATAATTACACCAGCAAGAGGTGCATCCAGCTGCACGTGTCCCTGATCATTACTATGGTAAGAGGTGCGTCCAGCTGCAGGTGACCCTGATAATTACACTGGCCAGAGGTGCATCCAGCTGCAAGTGAACCTTATAATTACAGCGGCAAGAGTTACATCCAGCTGCAAGTGACCCTGATAATTACTCCGGCAAGAGGTGCATCCAGCTGCATGTGTCCCTGATAATTATTCCGGCAAGAGATGCATCCAGCTGTACGTGTCCCTGATAATTACAGTGGCAAGAGGTGCATCCAGCTCCACGTTTCCCTGATAATGACTCCGGCAAGAGGTGCATCCAGCTGCAAGTGTCCCTGATAATTACTCCGGCAAGAGGTGCATCCACTGCAGGTGATCCTGATAATTACACCAGACAGAGGTGCATCCAGCTGCAAGTGACCCTGATAATTACTCCGGCAAGAGGTGCATCCAGCTGCACGTGTCCCTGATAATTACAAAGACAAGAGGTGCATCCAGCTGCACATGTCCCTGATAATTACTCCGGCAAGAGGTACATCCAGCTGCAGGTGACTCTGATAATTACATCAGCCAGAGGTTCGTCCAGCTGCATGTGTCCCTGATAATTACTCTGGATAAGAGGTGCATCAAACTACAAGTATCGCTGATAATTACACTGGCAAGAGTTGCATCCAGCTGTATGTGTCCATGATAATTACACTGGCAAGAGGTACATCCAGCTCCACGTGTCCCTGATAATTAAAAAGACAAGAGCTGCATCCATCTCCACGTGTCCCTGATAATTACTCTGGCAAGAGGTGCATCCAGCTGCACGTGTCCCTGATCATTACTATGGTAAGAGGTGCATCCAGCTGCAGGTGACCCTGATCATTACCCTGGCCAGAAGTGCATCCAGCTTCAAGTGAACCTTATAATTACAGCGGCAAGAGTTACATCCAGCTGCAAGTGACCCTGATAATTACTCCGTCAAGAGGTGCATCCAGCTGCATGTGTCCCTGATAATTATTCCGGCAAGAGATGCATCCAGCTGTACGTGTCCCTGATAATTACTCGGCAAGAGGTGCATCCAGCTGCATGTGTCCCTGATAATTACTCCGGCAAGAGGAGCATCCAGCTACACGTGTCCCTGATAATTACTCCACCCTGATAATTACACCGGCCAGAGGTGCATCCAGCTACATGTGTCCCTGATAATTACACTGGCAAGATTTGCATCCAGCTGAACGTGTCCCTGATAATTACTCCGGCAAGAGGTGCATCCAGCTGCAAGTGTCCCTGATAATTACTCTGGCAAGAGGTGCATCCAGCTGCAGGTGATCCTGATAATTACACCAGACAGAGGTGCATCCAGCTGCAAGTGACCCTGATAATTACTCCGGCAATAGGTGCATCCAGCTGCACGTGTCCCTGATAATTACAAAGACACGAGGTGCGTCCAGCTGCACATGTCCCTGATAATTACTCCGGCAAGAGGTGCATCCAGCTGCAAGTGACCCTGATAATTACACTGGCAAGAGGTGAATCCAGCTGCACGTGTCCCTGATAATTATACCGGCAAGAGGTTCATCCTGCTGCAGGTGACCCTGATAATTACATCAGCCAGAGGTGCATCCAGCTGCATGTGTCCCTGATAATTACTCTGGCAAGAGGTGCATCCAAATTCAAGTATTGCTGATAATTGCATTGGCAAGAGTTGTATCCAGCTGTATGTGTCCATGATAATTACACTGGCAAGAGGTGCATCCAGCTGCACGTATCCCAGATAAGTACTCTGGCAAAAGGTGTATCCACTGCACGTATCCCTGATAATTACTCCGGCAAGAGGAACATCCAGCTACATGTGTCGCAGATAATTACACTGGCAAGAATTACATCCAGCTGCAAGTGACCCTGATAGTTACACCGGCCAGAGGTGCATCCAGCTGCATGTGTCCCTGATAATTAATCTGGCAAGATTTGCATCCAGCTGAACGTGTCCCTGATAATTACTCTGGCAAGAGGTGCATCCAGCTGCACGTGTCCCTGATAATTACTCTGGCAAGAGGTGCATCCAGCTGCAAGTGACCCTGATAATTACACCGGCCAGAGGTGCATCCAGCTGCATGTGTCCCTGATAATTACTCTGGCAAGAGGTGCATCCAGCTGCAGGTGACCCTGATAATTACATCAGCCAGAGGTGCATCCAGCTGCATGTGTCCCTGATAATTACTCTTGATAAGAGGTGCATCCAACTTCAAGTATCGCTGATAATTACACTGGCAAGAGTTGCATGAATCTGTATGTGTCCATGATAATTACACTGGCAAGAGGTGCATCCAGCTGCAAGTGACCCTGATAATTACTCCGGCAAGAGGTGCATCCAGCTGCACGTGTCCCTGATAATTACAAAGACAAGAGGTGCATCCAGCTGCACATGTCCCTGATAATTACTCCGGCAAGAGGTGTATCCAGCTGCAAGTGACCCTGATAATTACACTGGCAAGAGGTGAATCCAGCTGCACGTGTCCCTGATAATTATACCGGCAAGAGGTTCATCCAGCTGCAAGTGACCTTGATAATTACACCAGCAAGAGGTGCATCCAGCTGCATGTGTCCCTGATAATTACAGTGGCAAGAGGTGCATCCAGCTGCAGGTGACCCTGATAATTACATCAGCCAGAGCTGCATCCAGCTGCAAGTGACCCTGATAATTACTCCGGCAAGAGGTGCATCCAGCTGCACGTGTCCCTGATAATGACTCCGGCAACAGGTTCATCCAGCTGCAAGTGTCCCTGATAATTACTCTGGTAAGAGGTGCATCCAGCTGCAAGTGAACATTATAATTACACCGGCCAGAGTTGCATCCAGCTGCACGTGTCCCTGATAATTACTCCGGCAAGAGGTGCATCTAGCTGCATGTGTCCCTGATAATTACACTGGCAAGAGGTGCATCCAGCTGCACGTGACCCTGATAATTACATCAGCCAGAGGTGCATCCAGTTGCATGTGTCCCTGATAATTACTCTGGATAAGAGGTGCATCCAACTTCAAGTATCGCTGATAATTACACTGGCAAGAGTTGCATGAAGCTGTATGTGTCCATGATAATTACACTGGCAAGAGGTGCATCCAGCTCCACGTGTCCCTGATAATTAAAAAGTCAAGAGGTGCATCAATCTGCACGTGTTCCTGATAATTACTCTGGCAAGAGGTGCATCCAGCTGCACGTGTCCCTGATCATTACTATGTTAAGAGGTGCATCCAGCTGCAGGTGACCCTGATAATTACACTGGCCAGAGGTGCATCCAGCTGCAAGTGAACCTTATAATTACAGCGGCAAGAGTTACATCCAGCTGCAAGTGACCCTGATAATTACTCCGGCAAGAGGTGCATCCAGCTGCATGTGTCCCTGATAATTATTCCGGCAAGAGATGCATCCAGCTGTACGTGTCCCTGATAATTACAGTGGCAAGAGGTGCATCCAGCTCCACGTGTCCCTGATAATGACTCCGGCAAGAGGTGCATCCAGCTGCAAGTGTCCCTGATAATTACTCTGGCAAGAGGTGCATCCACTGCAGGTGACCCTGATAATTACATCAGCCAGAGGTGCGTCCAGCTGCATGTGTCCCTGATAATTACTCTGGATAAGATGTGCATCAAACTACAAGTATCGCTGATAATTACACTGGCAAGAGTTGCATCCAGCTGTATGTGTCCATGATAATTACACTGGCAAGAGGTACATCCAGCTCCACATGTCCCTGATAATTAAAAAGACAAGAGCTGCATCCATCTCCACGTGTCCCTGATAATTACTCTGGCAAGTGGTGCATCCAGCTGCACGTGTCCCTGATCATTACTATGGTAAGAGGTGCATCCAGCTGCAGGTGACCCTGATCATTACCCTGGCCAGAGCGGCATCCAGCTTCAAGTGAACCTTATAATTACAGCGGCAAGAGTTACATCCAGCTGCAAGTGACCCTGATAATTACTCCGTCAAGAGGTGCATCCAGCTGCATGTGTCCCTGATAATTATTCCGGCAAGAGATGCATCCAGCTGTACGTGTCCCTGATAATTACTCGGCAAGAGGTGCATCCAGCTGCATGTGTCCCTGATAATTACTCCGGCAAGAGGAGCATCCAGCTACACGTGTCCCTGATAATTACTCCACCCTGATAATTACACCGGCCAGAGGTGCATCCAGCTACATGTGTCCCTGATAATTACACTGGCAAGATTTGCATCCAGCTGAACGTGTCCCTGATAATTACTCCGGCAAGAGGTGCATCCAGCTGCAAGTGTCCCTGATAATTACTCTGGCAAGAGGTGCATCCAGCTGCAGGTGATCCTGAAAATTACACCAGACAGAGGTGCATCCAGCTGCAAGTGACCCTGATAATTACTCCGGCAAGAGGTGCATCCAGCTGCACGTGTCCCTGATAATTACAAAGACACGAGGTGCGTCCAGCTGCACATGTCCCTGATAATTACTCCGGCAAGAGGTGCATCCAGCTGCAAGTGACCCTGATAATTACACTGGCAAGAGGTGAATCCAGCTGCACGTGTCCCTGATAATTATACCGGCAAGAGGTTCATCCTGCTGCAAGTGACCCTGATAATTACACCAGCAAAAGGTGCATCCAGCTGCATGTGTCCCTGATAATTACAGTGGCAAGAGGTGCATCCAGCTGCAGGTGACCCTGATAATTACATCAGCCAGAGGTGCATCCAGCTGCATGTGTCCCTGATAATTACTCTGGCAAGAGGTGCATCCAAATTCAAGTATTGCTGATAATTGCATTGGCAAGAGTTGTATCCAGCTGTATGTGTCCATGATAATTACACTGGCAAGAGGTGCATCCAGCTGCACGTATCCCAGATAAGTACTCTGGCAAAAGGTGTATCCACTGCACGTATCCCTGATAATTACTCGGGCAAGGGGAACATCCAGCTACACGTGTCGCAGATAATTACACTGGCAAGAATTACATCCAGCTGCAAGTGACCCTGATAGTTACACCGGCCAGAGGTGCATCCAGCTGCATGTGTCCCTGATAATTAATCTGGCAAGATTTGCATCCAGCAGAACGTGTCCCTGATAATTACTCTGGCAAGAGGTGCATCCAGCTGCACGGGTCCCTGATAATTACTCTGGCAAGAGGTGCATCCAGCTGCAAGTGACCCTGATAATTACACCGGCCAGAGGTGCATCCAGCTGCATGTGTCCCTGATAATTACTCTGGCAAGAGGTGCATCCAGCTGCAGGTGACCCTGATAATTACATCAGCCAGAGGTGCATCCAGCTGCATGTGTCCCCGATAATTACTCTTGATAAGAGGTGCATCCAACTTCAAGTATCGCTGATAATTACACTGGCAAGAGTTGCATGAATCTGTATGTGTCCATGATAATTACACTGGCAAGAGGTGCATCCAGCTGCAAGTGACCCTGATAATTACTCCGGCAAGAGGTGCATCCAGCTGCACGTGTCCCTGATAATTACAAAGACAAGAGGTGCATCCAGCTGCACATGTCCCTGATAATTACTCCGGCAAGAGGTGTATCCAGCTGCAAGTGACCCTGATAATTACACTGGCAAGAGGTGAATCCAGCTGCACGTATCCCTGATAATTATACCGGCAAGAGGTTCATCCAGCTGCAAGTGACCCTGATAATTACACCAGCAAGAGGTGCATCCAGCTGCATGTGTCCCTGATAATTACAGTGGCAAGAGGTGCATCCAGCTGCAGGTGACCCTGATAATTACATCAGCCAGACCTGCATCCAGCTGCAAGTGACCCTGATAATTACTCCGGCAAGAGGTGCATCCAGCTGCACGTGTCCCTGATAATGACTCCGGCAAAAGGTGCATCCAGCTGCAAGTGTCCCTGATAATTACACTGGTAAGAGGTGCATCCAGCTGCAAGTGAACATTATAATTACACCGGCCAGAGTTGCATCCAGCTGCACGTGTCCCTGATAATTACTCCGGCAAGAGGTGCATCTAGCTGCATGTGTCCCTGATAATTACACTGGCAAGAGGTGCATCCAGCTGCACGTGCCCTGATAATTACATCAGCCAGAGGTGCATCCAGTTGCATGTGTCCCTGATAATTACTCTGGATAAGAGGTGCATCCAACTTCAAGTATCGCTGATAATTACACTGGCAAGAGTTGCATGAAGCTGTATGTGTCCATGATAATTACACTGGCAAGAGGTGCATCCAGCTCCACGTGTCCCTGATAATTAAAAAGTCAAGAGGTGCATCAATCTGCACGTGTTCCTGATAATTACTCTGGCAAAAGGTGCATCCTGCTGCACGTGTCCCTGATCATTACTATGGTAAGAGGTGCATCCAGCTGCAGGTGACCCTGATAATTACACTGGCCAGAGGTGCATCCAGCTGCAAGTGAACCTTATAATTACAGCGGCAAGAGTTACATCCAGCTGCAAGTGACCCTGATAATTACTCCGGCAAGAGGTGCATCCAGCTGCATGTGTCCCTGATAATTATTCCGGCAAGAGATTCATCCAGCTGTACGTGTCCCTGATAATTACAGTGGCAAGAGGTGCATCCAGCTCCACGTGTCCCTGATAATGACTCCGGCAAGAGGTGCATCCAGCTGCAAGTGTCCCTGATAATTACTCTGGCAAGAGGTGCATCCACTGCAGGTGACCCTGATAATTACATCAGCCAGAGGTGCGTCCAGCTGCATGTGTCCCTGATAATTACTCTGGATAAGATGTGCATCAAACTACAAGTATCGCTGATAATTACACTGGCAAGAGTTGCATCCAGCTGTATGTGTCCATGATAATTACACTGGCAAGAGGTACATCCAGCTCCACGTGTCCCTGATAATTAAAAAGACAAGAGCTGCATCCATCTCCACGTGTCCCTGGTAATTACTCTGGCAAGAGGTGCATCCAGCTGCACGTGTCCCTGATCATTACTATGGTAAGAGGTGCATCCAGCTGCAGGTGACCCTGATAATTACCCTGGCCAGAGGTGCATCCAGCTTCAAGTGAACCTTATAATTACAGCGGCAAGAGTTACATCCAGCTGCAAGTGACCCTGATAATTACTCCGGCAAGAGGTGCATCCAGCTGCATGTGTCCCTGATAATTATTCCGGCAAGAGATGCATCCAGCTGTACGTGTCCCTGATAATTACTCGGCAAGAGGTGCATCCAGCTGCATGTGTCCCTGATAATTACTCCGGCAAGAGGAGCATCCAGCTACACGTGTCCCTGATAATTACTCCACCATGATAATTACACCGGCCAGAGGTGCATCCAGCTACATGTGTCCCTGATAATTACACTGGCAAGATTTGCATCCAGCTGAACGTGTCCCTGATAATTACTCCGGCAAGAGGTGCATCCAGCTGCAAGTGTCCCTGATAATTACTCTGGCAAGAGGTGCATCCAGCTGCAGGTGATCCTGATAATTACACCAGACAGAGGTGCATCCAGATGCAAGTGACCCTGATAATTACTCCGGCAAGAGGTGCATCCAGCTGCACGTGTCCCTGATAATTACAAAGACAAGAGGTGCATCCAGCTGCACATGTCCCTGATAATTACTCCGGCAAGAGGTGCATCCAGCTGCAAGTGACCCTGATAATTACACTGGCAAGAGGTGAATCCAGCTGCACGTGTCCCTGATAATAATACCGGCAAGAGGTTCATCCAGCTGCAAGTGACCCTGACAATTACACCAGCAAAAGGTGCATCCAGCTGCATGTGTCCCTGATAATTACAGTGGCAAGAGGTGCATCCAGCTGCAGGTGACCCTGATAATTACATCAGCCAGAGGTGCATCCAGCTTCATGTGTCCCTGATAATTACTCTGGCAAGATGTGCATCCAAGTTCAAGTATTGCTGATAATTGCATTGGCAAGAGTTGTATCCAGCTGTATGTGTCCATGATAATTACACTGGCAAGAGGTGCATCCAGCTGCACGTATCCCTGATAAGTACTCTGGCAAAAGATGTATCCAGCTGCACGTATCCCTGATAATTACTCCGGCAAGAGGAACATCCAGCTACACGTGTCGCAGATAATTACACTGGCAAGAATTACATCCAGCTGCAAGTGACCCTGATAATTACACTGGCCAGAGGTGCATCCAGCTGCATGTGTCCCTGATAATTAATCTGGCAAGATTTGCATCCAGCTGAACGTGTCCCTGATAATTACTCTGGCAAGAGGTGCATCCAGCTGCACGGGTCCCTGATAATTACTCTGGCAAGAGGTGCATCCAGCTGCAAGTGACCCTGATAATTACACCGGCCAGAGGTGCATCCAGCTGCATGTGTCCCTGATAATTACACTGGCAAGAGGTGCATCCAGCTGCAGGTGACCCTGATAATTACATCAGCCAGAGGTGCATCCAGCTGCATGTGTCCCTGATAATTACTCTTGATAAGAGGTGCATCCAACTTCAAGTATCGCTGATAATTACACTGGCAAGAGTTGCATGAAGCTGTATGTGTCCATGATAATTACACTGGCAAGAGGTGCATCCAGCTGCAAGTGACCCTGATAATTACTCCTGCAAGACGTGCATCCAGCTGCACGTGTCCCTGATAATTACAAAGACAAGAGGTGCATCCAGCTGCACATGTCCCTGATAATTACTCCGGCAAGAAGTGTATCCAGCTGCAAGTGACCCTGATAATTACACTGGCAAGAGGTGAATCCAGCTGCACGTGTCCCTGATAATTATACCAGCAAGAGGTTCATCCAGCTGCAAGTGACACTGATAATTACACCAGCAAGAGGTGCATCCAGCTGCATGTGTCCCTGATAATTACAGTGGCAAGAGGTGCATCCAGCTGCAGGTGACCCTGATAATTACATCAGCCAGAGCTGCATCCAGCTGCAAGTGACCCTGATAATTACTCCGGCAAGAGGTGCATCCAGCTGCACGTGTCCCTGATAAATACAAAGACAAGAGGTGTCTACAGCTGCACATGTCCCTGATAATTACTCCGGCAAGAGGTGTATCCATCTGCAAGTGACCCTGATAATTACACTGGCAAGAGGTGAATCCAGCTACACGTGTCCCAGATAATTACTCTGGCAAGAATTACATCCAGCTGCAAGTGACCCTGAAATTACACCGGCCAGAGGTGCATCCAGCTGCATGTGTCCCTGATAATTAATCTGGCAAGATTTGCATCCAGCTGAACGTTTCCCTGATAATTACTCCGGCAAGAGGTGGATCCAGCTGCACGTGTCCCTGATAATTACTCCGGCAAGAGGTGCATCCAGCTGCACGGGTCCCTGATAATTACTCTGGCAAGAGGTTCATCCAGCTGCAAGTGACCCTGATAATTACACCGGCCAGAGGTGCATCCAGCTGCATGTGTCCCTGATAATTAATCTGGCAATATTTGCATCCAGCTGAACGTGTGCCTGATAATTACTCCGGAAAGAGGTGCATCCATCTGCACGTGTCCCTGATAATTACTCTAGCAAGAGGTGCATCCAGCTGCACGTGTCCCTGATCATTACTATGGTAAGAAGTGCATCCAGCTGCAGGTGACCCTGATAATTACACTGGCCAGAGGTGCATCCAGCTGCAAGTGAACCTTATAATTGCAGCGGCAAGAGTTACATCCAGCTGCAAGTGACCCTGAGAATTACTCCAGCAAGAGGTGCATCCAGCTACATGTGTCCCTGATAATTATTCCGGCAAGAGATGCATCCAGCTGCACATGTCCCTGATAATTACTCCGGCAAGAGGTGCATCCAGCTACACGTGTCCCTGATAATTACAGTGTCAAGAGGTGCATCCAGCTGCACATGTCCCTGATAATTACTCCGGCAAGAGGTGCATCCAGCTGCATGTGTCCCTGATAATTACACTGGCAAGATTTGCATCCAGCTGCAGGTGACCCAGATAATTACATCAGCCAGAGGTGCATCCAGCTGCATGTGTCCCTGATAATTACTCTGGCAAGAGATGCATCCAACTTCAAGTATCGCTGGTAATTACACTGGCAAGAGTTGTATCCAGCTGTATGTGTCCATGATAATTACACTGGCAAGAGGTGCATCCAGCTGCACGTATCCCTGATAAGTACTCTGGCAAGAGGTGCATCGAGCTGCACGGTTCCCTGATAATTACTCCGGCAAGAGGTGCATCCAGCTGCAAGTGACCCTGATAATTACACTGGCAAGAGGTGAATCCAACTACACGTGTCCCTGATAATTACACCGGCAAGTGCATCCAGCTGCATGTGTCCCTGATAATTACTCCGGCACGAGGAGCATCCACCTACACTTGTCCCTGATAATTACTCCACCCTGATAATTACACCGGCCAGAGGTGCATCCAGCTGCATGTGTCCTTGATAATTACACTGGCAAGATTTGCATCCAGCTGCACGTGTCCCTGATAATGACTCCGGCAAGAGGTGCATCCAGCTGCAAGTGTCCCTGATAATTACTCTGGTAAGAGGTGCATCCAGCTGCAAGTCAACATTATAATTACACCGGCCAGAGTTGCATCCAGCTGCACGTGTCCCTGATAATTACTCCGGCAAGAGGTGCATCTAGCTGCATGTGTCCCTGAAAATTACACTGGCAAGAGGTGCATCCAGCTGCAGGTGACCGTGATAATTACATCAGCCAGAGGTGCATCCAGTTGCATGTGTCCCTGATAATTACTCTGGATAAGAGGTGCATCCAACTTCAAGTATCGCTGATAATTACACTGGCAAGAGTTGAATGAAGCTGTATGTGTCCATGATAATTACACTGGCAAGAGGTGCATCCAGCTCCACGTGTCCCTGATAATTAAAAAAGACAAGAGGTGCATCAATCTGCACGTGTTCCTGATAATTACTCTGGCAAGAGGTGCATCCAGCTGCACGTGTCCCTGATCATTACTATGGTAAGAGGTGCATCCAGCTGCAGGTGACCCTGATAATTACACTGGCCAGAGGTGCATCCAGCTGCAAGTGAACCTGATAATTACAGCGGCAAGAGTTACATCCAGCTGCAAGTGACCCTGATAATTACTCCGGCAAGAGGTGCATCCAGCTGCATGTGTCCCTGATAATTATTCCGGCAAGAGATGCATCCAGCTGTACGTGTCCCTGATAATTACAGTGGCAAGAGGTGCATCCAGCTCCACGTGTCCCTGATAATGACTCCGGAAAGAGGTGCATCCAGCTGCAAGTGTCCCTGATAATTACTCTGGCAAGAGGTGCATCCACTGCAGGTGACCCTGATAATTACATCAGCCAGAGGTGCGTCCAGCTGCATGTGTCCCTGATAATTTCTCTGGATAAGAGGTGCATCCAACTACAAGTATCGCTGATAATTACACTGGCAAGAGTTGCATCCATCAGTATGTGTCCATGATAATTACACTGGCAAGAGGTACATCCAGCTCCACGTGTCCCTGATAATTAAAAACACAAGAGCTGCATCCATCTCCACGTGTCCCTGATAATTACTCTGGCAAGAGGTGCATCCAGCTGCACTTGTCCCTGATCATTACTATGGTGCATCCAGCTGCAGGTGACCCTGATAATTACCCTGGCCAGAGGTGCATCCAGCTTCAAGTGAACCTTATAATTACAGCGGAAGAGTTACATCCAGCTGCAAGTGACCCTGATAATTACTCCGGCAAGAGTTGCATCCAGCTGCATGTGTCCCTGATAATTATTCCGCCAAGAGATGCATCCAGCTGTACGTGTCCCTCATAATTACTCGGGCAAGAGGTGCATCCAGCTGCATGCGTCCCTGATAATTACTCCGGCAAGAGGTGTATCCAGCTGCAAGTGACCCTGATAATTACACTGGCAAGAGGTGAATCCAGCTGCACGTGTCCCTGATAATTATACCGGCAAGAGGTTCATCCAGCTGCAAGTGACCCTGATAATTACACCAGAAAGAGGTGCATCCAGCTGCATGTGTCCCTGATATTTACAGTGGCAAGAGGTGCATCCAGCTGCAGGTGACCCTGATAATTACATCAGCCAGAGGTGCATCCAGCTGCATGTGTCCCTGATAATTACAGTGGCAATAGGTGCATCCAACTTCAAGTATTGCTGTTAATTACATTGGCAAGAGTTGTATCCAGCTGTATGTGTCCATGATAATTACACTGGCAAGAGGTGCATCCAGCTGCACGTATCCCTGATAAGTACTCTGGCAAGAGGTGTATCCAGCTGCACGTGTCCCTGATAATTACTCCGGCAAGAGGAACATCCAGCTACACGTGTCCCAGATAATTACTCTGGCAAGAATTACATCCAGCTGCAAGTGACCCTGATAATTACACCGGCCAGAGGTGCAACCAGCTGCATGTGTCCCTGATAATTAATCTGGCAAGATTTGCATCCAGCTGAACGTGTCCCTGATAATTACTCCGGCAAGAGGTGGATCCAGCTGCACGTATCCCTGATAATTACTCCGGCAAGAGGTGCATCCAGCTGCACGGGACCCTGATAATTACTCTGGCAAGAGGTGCATCCAGCTGCAAGTGACCCTGATAATTACACCGGCCAGAGGTGCATCCAGCTGCATGTGTCCCTGATAATTAATCTGGCAATATTTGCATCCAGCTGAACGTGTCCCTGATAATTACTCCGGCAAGAGGTGCATCCAGCTGCACGTGTCCCTGATAATTACTCTGGCAAGAGGTGCATCCAGCTGCACGTGTCCCTGATCATTACTATGGTAAGAGGTGCATCCAGCTGCAGGTGACCCTGATAATTACACTGGCCAGAGGTGCATCCACCTGCAAGTGACCCTGATAATTACACTGGCCAGAGGTGCGTCCAGCTGCAAGTGAACCTTATAATTACAGCGGCAAGAGTTACATCCAGCTGCAAGTGACCCTGATAATTATTCCGGCAAGAGATGCATCCAGCTGTACGTGTCCCTGATAATTACAGTGGCAAGAGGTGCATCCAGCTGCATGTGTCCCTAATAATTACTCAGGATAAGAGGTGCATCCAACTACAAGTATCGCTGATAATTACACTGGCAAGAGTTGCATCCAGCTGTATGTCTCCATGATAATTACACTGGCAAGAGGTACATCCAGCTCCACGTGTCCCTAATAATTAAAAACACAAGAGCTGCATCCATCTCCACGTGTCCCTGATAATTACTCTGGCAAGAGGTGCATCCAGCTGCACGTGTCCCTGATCATTACTATGGTAAGAGCTGCATCCAGCTGCAGGTGACCCTGATAATTACCCTGGCCAGAGGTGCATCCAGCTTCAAGTGAACCTTATAATTACAGCGGCAGGAGTTACATCCAGCTGCAAGTGACCCTGATAATTACTCCGGCAAGAGGTGCATCCAGCTGCATGTGTCCCTTATAATTATTCCGGCAAGAGATGCATCCAGCTGTACGTGTCCCTGATAGTTACTCGGGCAAGAGGTGCATCCAGCTGCATGTGTCCCTGATAATTACTCCAGCAAGAGGTGCATCCAGGTTCACGTGTCCCTGATAATTACAAAGACAAGAGGTGCATCCAGCTGCACATGTCCCTGATAATTACTCCGGCAAGAGGTGTATCCAGCTGCAAGTGACCCAGATAATTACACTGGCAAGAGGTGAATCCAGATGCACGTGTAACTGATAATTATACCGGCAAGAGGTTCATCCAGCTGCAAGTGACCCTGATAATTACACCAGCAAGAGGTGCACCCTGCTGCATGTGTCCCTGATATTTACAGTGGCAAGAGGTGCATCCAGCTGCAGGTGACCCTGATAATTACATCAGCCAGAGGTGCATCCAGCTGCATGTGTCCCTGATAATTACTCTGGCAATAGGTGCATCCAACTTCAAGTATTGCTGATAATTACACTGGCAAGAGGTGTATCCAGCTGCACGTGTCCCTGATAATTACTCCGGCAAGAGGAACATCCAGCTACACGTGTCCCAGATAATTACTCTGGCAAGAATTACATCCAGCTGCAAGTGACCCTGATAATTACACCGGCCAGAGGTGCATCCAGCTGCATGTGTCCCTGATAATTAATCTGGCAAGATTTGCATCCAGCTGAACGTGTCCCTGATAATTACTCCGGCAAGAGGTGGATCCAGCTGCACGTGTCCCTGATAATTACTCCGGCAAGAGGTGCATCCAGCTGCACGGGTCCCTGAAAATTACTCTGGCAAGAGGTGCATCCAGCTGCAAGTGACCCTGATAATTACACCGGCCAGAGGTGCATCCAGCTGCATGTGTCCCTGATAATTAATCTGGCAATATTTGCATCCAGCTGAACGTGTCCCTGATAATTACTCCGGCAAGAGGTGCATCCAGCTGCACGTGTCCCTGATAATTACTCTGGCAAGAGGTGCATCCAGCTGCACGTGTCCCTGATCATTACTATGGTAAGAGGTGCATCCAGCTGCAGGTGACCCTGATAATTACACTGGCCAGAGGTGCATCCAGCTGCAAGTGAACCTTATAATTACAGCGGCAAGAGTTACATCCAGCTGCAAGTCACCCTGAGAATTACTCCGGCAAGAGGTGCATCCAGCTGCATGTGTCCCTGATAATTATTCCGGCAAGAGATGCATCCAGCTGTGCGTGTCCCTGATAATTACAGTGGCAAGAGGTGCATCCAGCTGCACATGTCCCTGATAATTACTCCGGCAAGTGGTACATCCAGCTGCATGTGTCCCTGATAATTACTCCGGCAAGAGGAGCAACCAGCTACACGTGTCCCTGATAATTACTCCACCCTGATAATTACACCGGCCAGAGGTGCATCCAGCTGCATGTGTCCCTGATAATTACACTGGCAAGATTTGCATCCAGCTGCAGGTGACCCTGATAATTACATCAGCCAGAGGTGCATCCAGCTGCATGTGTCCCTGATAATTACTCTGGCAAGAGGTGCATCCAACTTCAAGTATCGCTGATAATTACACTGGCAAGAGTTTTATCCAACTGTATGTGTCCATGATAATTACTCTGGCAAGTGGTGCATCCAGCTGAACGTATCCCTTATAATTACAGCAGCAAGAGTTACATCCAGCTGCAAGTGACCCTGATAATTACTCCGGCAAGAGGTGAATCCTGCTGCATGTGTCCCTGATCATTACTCTGGCAAGTGGTGCATCCAGCTGAACGTATCCCTTATGATTACAGCGCCAAGAGTTACATCCAGCTGCAAGTGACCCTGATAATTACTCCGGCAAGAGGTGCATCCAGCTGCATTTATCCCTGTTAATTGTTCCGGCAAGAGTGCATCCAGCTGTACGTGTCCCTGATAATTACTCCGGCAAGAGGTGCATCCAGCTGCATGTATCACTGATAATTACTCCGGCAAGAGTTGCATCCAGCTGCACATGTCCCTGATAATTACTCCGGCAAGAGGTGTATCCAGCTGCAAGTGACCCTGATAATTACACTGGCAAGAGGTGAATCCAGCTGCACGTGTCCCTGATAATTATACCGGCAAGAGGTTCATCCAGCTGCAAGTGACCTTGATAATTACACCAGCAAGAGGTGCATCCAGCTGCATGTGTCCCTGATAATTACAGTGGCAAGAGGTGCATCCAGCTGCAGGTGACCCTGATAATTACATCAGCCAGAGCTGCATCCAGCTGCAAGTGACCCTGATAATTACTCCGGCAAGAGGTGCATCCAGCTGCACGTGTCCCTGATAATGACTCCGGCAAAAGGTTCATCCAGCTGCAAGTGTCCCTGATAATTACTCTGGTAAGAGGTGCATCCAGCTGCAAGTGAACATTATAATTACACCGGCCAGAGTTGCATCCAGCTGCACGTGTCCCTGATAATTACTCCGGCAAGAGGTGCATCTAGCTGCATGTGTCCCTGATAATTACACTGGCAAGAGGTGCATCCAGCTGCACGTGACCCTGATAATTACATCAGCCAGAGGTGCATCCAGTTGCATGTGTCCCTGATAATTACTCTGGATAAGAGGTGCATCCAACTTCAAGTATCGCTGATAATTACACTGGCAAGAGTTGCATGAAGCTGTATGTGTCCATGATAATTACACTGGCAAGAGGTGCATCCAGCTCCACGTGTCCCTGATAATTAAAAAGTCAAGAGGTGCATCAATCTGCACGTGTTCCTGATAATTACTCTGGCAAGAGGTGCATCCAGCTGCACGTGTCCCTGATCATTACTATGTTAAGAGGTGCATCCAGCTGCAGGTGACCCTGATAATTACACTGGCCAGAGGTGCATCCAGCTGCAAGTGAACCTTATAATTACAGCGGCAAGAGTTACATCCAGCTGCAAGTGACCCTGATAATTACTCCGGCAAGAGGTGCATCCAGCTGCATGTGTCCCTGATAATTATTCCGGCAAGAGATGCATCCAGCTGTACGTGTCCCTGATAATTACAGTGGCAAGAGGTGCATCCAGCTCCACGTGTCCCTGATAATGACTCCGGCAAGAGGTGCATCCAGCTGCAAGTGTCCCTGATAATTACTCTGGCAAGAGGTGCATCCACTGCAGGTGACCCTGATAATTACATCAGCCAGAGGTGCGTCCAGCTGCATGTGTCCCTGATAATTACTCTGGATAAGATGTGCATCAAACTACAAGTATCGCTGATAATTACACTGGCAAGAGTTGCATCCAGCTGTATGTGTCCATGATAATTACACTGGCAAGAGGTACATCCAGCTCCACATGTCCCTGATAATTAAAAAGACAAGAGCTGCATCCATCTCCACGTGTCCCTGATAATTACTCTGGCAAGTGGTGCATCCAGCTGCACGTGTCCCTGATCATTACTATGGTAAGAGGTGCATCCAGCTGCAGGTGACCCTGATCATTACCCTGGCCAGAGCGGCATCCAGCTTCAAGTGAACCTTATAATTACAGCGGCAAGAGTTACATCCAGCTGCAAGTGACCCTGATAATTACTCCGTCAAGAGGTGCATCCAGCTGCATGTGTCCCTGATAATTATTCCGGCAAGAGGAGCATCCAGCTACACGTGTCCCTGATAATTACTCCACCATGATAATTACACCGGCCAGAGGTGCATCCAGCTACATGTGTCCCTGATAATTACACTGGCAAGATTTGCATCCAGCTGAACGTGTCCCTGATAATTACTCCGGCAAGAGGTGCATCCAGCTGCAAGTGTCCCTGATAATTACTCTGGCAAGAGGTGCATCCAGCTGCAGGTGATCCTGATAATTACACCAGACAGAGGTGCATCCAGATGCAAGTGACCCTGATAATTACTCCGGCAAGAGGTGCATCCAGCTGCACGTGTCCCTGATAATTACAAAGACAAGAGGTGCATCCAGCTGCACATGTCCCTGATAATTACTCCGGCAAGAGGTGCATCCAGCTGCAAGTGACCCTGATAATTACACTGGCAAGAGGTGAATCCAGCTGCACGTGTCCCTGATAATAATACCGGCAAGAGGTTCATCCAGCTGCAAGTGACCCTGACAATTACACCAGCAAAAGGTGCATCCAGCTGCATGTGTCCCTGATAATTACAGTGGCAAGAGGTGCATCCAGCTGCAGGTGACCCTGATAATTACATCAGCCAGAGGTGCATCCAGCTTCATGTGTCCCTGATAATTACTCTGGCAAGATGTGCATCCAAGTTCAAGTATTGCTGATAATTGCATTGGCAAGAGTTGTATCCAGCTGTATGTGTCCATGATAATTACACTGGCAAGAGGTGCATCCAGCTGCACGTATCCCTGATAAGTACTCTGGCAAAAGATGTATCCAGCTGCACGTATCCCTGATAATTACTCCGGCAAGAGGAACATCCAGCTACACGTGTCGCAGATAATTACACTGGCAAGAATTACATCCAGCTGCAAGTGACCCTGATAATTACACTGGCCAGAGGTGCATCCAGCTGCATGTGTCCCTGATAATTAATCTGGCAAGATTTGCATCCAGCTGAACGTGTCCCTGATAATTACTCTGGCAAGAGGTGCATCCAGCTGCACGGGTCCCTGATAATTACTCTGGCAAGAGGTGCATCCAGCTGCAAGTGACCCTGATAATTACACCGGCCAGAGGTGCATCCAGCTGCATGTGTCCCTGATAATTACACTGGCAAGAGGTGCATCCAGCTGCAGGTGACCCTGATAATTACATCAGCCAGAGGTGCATCCAGCTGCATGTGTCCCTGATAATTACTCTTGATAAGAGGTGCATCCAACTTCAAGTATCGCTGATAATTACACTGGCAAGAGTTGCATGAAGCTGTATGTGTCCATGATAATTACACTGGCAAGAGGTGCATCCAGCTGCAAGTGACCCTGATAATTACTCCTGCAAGACGTGCATCCAGCTGCACGTGTCCCTGATAATTACAAAGACAAGAGGTGCATCCAGCTGCACATGTCCCTGATAATTACTCCGGCAAGAAGTGTATCCAGCTGCAAGTGACCCTGATAATTACACTGGCAAGAGGTGAATCCAGCTGCACGTGTCCCTGATAATTATACCAGCAAGAGGTTCATCCAGCTGCAAGTGACACTGATAATTACACCAGCAAGAGGTGCATCCAGCTGCATGTGTCCCTGATAATTACAGTGGCAAGAGGTGCATCCAGCTGCAGGTGACCCTGATAATTACATCAGCCAGAGCTGCATCCAGCTGCAAGTGACCCTGATAATTACTCCGGCAAGAGGTGCATCCAGCTGCACGTGTCCCTGATAAATACAAAGACAAGAGGTGTCTACAGCTGCACATGTCCCTGATAATTACTCCGGCAAGAGGTGTATCCATCTGCAAGTGACCCTGATAATTACACTGGCAAGAGGTGAATCCAGCTACACGTGTCCCAGATAATTACTCTGGCAAGAATTACATCCAGCTGCAAGTGACCCTGAAATTACACCGGCCAGAGGTGCATCCAGCTGCATGTGTCCCTGATAATTAATCTGGCAAGATTTGCATCCAGCTGAACGTTTCCCTGATAATTACTCCGGCAAGAGGTGGATCCAGCTGCACGTGTCCCTGATAATTACTCCGGCAAGAGGTGCATCCAGCTGCACGGGTCCCTGATAATTACTCTGGCAAGAGGTTCATCCAGCTGCAAGTGACCCTGATAATTACACCGGCCAGAGGTGCATCCAGCTGCATGTGTCCCTGATAATTAATCTGGCAATATTTGCATCCAGCTGAACGTGTGCCTGATAATTACTCCGGAAAGAGGTGCATCCATCTGCACGTGTCCCTGATAATTACTCTAGCAAGAGGTGCATCCAGCTGCACGTGTCCCTGATCATTACTATGGTAAGAAGTGCATCCAGCTGCAGGTGACCCTGATAATTACACTGGCCAGAGGTGCATCCAGCTGCAAGTGAACCTTATAATTGCAGCGGCAAGAGTTACATCCAGCTGCAAGTGACCCTGAGAATTACTCCAGCAAGAGGTGCATCCAGCTACATGTGTCCCTGATAATTATTCCGGCAAGAGATGCATCCAGCTGCACATGTCCCTGATAATTACTCCGGCAAGAGGTGCATCCAGCTACACGTGTCCCTGATAATTACAGTGTCAAGAGGTGCATCCAGCTGCACATGTCCCTGATAATTACTCCGGCAAGAGGTGCATCCAGCTGCATGTGTCCCTGATAATTACACTGGCAAGATTTGCATCCAGCTGCAGGTGACCCAGATAATTACATCAGCCAGAGGTGCATCCAGCTGCATGTGTCCCTGATAATTACTCTGGCAAGAGATGCATCCAACTTCAAGTATCGCTGGTAATTACACTGGCAAGAGTTGTATCCAGCTGTATGTGTCCATGATAATTACACTGGCAAGAGGTGCATCCAGCTGCACGTATCCCTGATAAGTACTCTGGCAAGAGGTGCATCGAGCTGCACGGTTCCCTGATAATTACTCCGGCAAGAGGTGCATCCAGCTGCAAGTGACCCTGATAATTACACTGGCAAGAGGTGAATCCAACTACACGTGTCCCTGATAATTACACCGGCAAGTGCATCCAGCTGCATGTGTCCCTGATAATTACTCCGGCACGAGGAGCATCCACCTACACTTGTCCCTGATAATTACTCCACCCTGATAATTACACCGGCCAGAGGTGCATCCAGCTGCATGTGTCCTTGATAATTACACTGGCAAGATTTGCATCCAGCTGCACGTGTCCCTGATAATGACTCCGGCAAGAGGTGCATCCAGCTGCAAGTGTCCCTGATAATTACTCTGGTAAGAGGTGCATCCAGCTGCAAGTCAACATTATAATTACACCGGCCAGAGTTGCATCCAGCTGCACGTGTCCCTGATAATTACTCCGGCAAGAGGTGCATCTAGCTGCATGTGTCCCTGAAAATTACACTGGCAAGAGGTGCATCCAGCTGCAGGTGACCGTGATAATTACATCAGCCAGAGGTGCATCCAGTTGCATGTGTCCCTGATAATTACTCTGGATAAGAGGTGCATCCAACTTCAAGTATCGCTGATAATTACACTGGCAAGAGTTGAATGAAGCTGTATGTGTCCATGATAATTACACTGGCAAGAGGTGCATCCAGCTCCACGTGTCCCTGATAATTAAAAAAGACAAGAGGTGCATCAATCTGCACGTGTTCCTGATAATTACTCTGGCAAGAGGTGCATCCAGCTGCACGTGTCCCTGATCATTACTATGGTAAGAGGTGCATCCAGCTGCAGGTGACCCTGATAATTACACTGGCCAGAGGTGCATCCAGCTGCAAGTGAACCTGATAATTACAGCGGCAAGAGTTACATCCAGCTGCAAGTGACCCTGATAATTACTCCGGCAAGAGGTGCATCCAGCTGCATGTGTCCCTGATAATTATTCCGGCAAGAGATGCATCCAGCTGTACGTGTCCCTGATAATTACAGTGGCAAGAGGTGCATCCAGCTCCACGTGTCCCTGATAATGACTCCGGAAAGAGGTGCATCCAGCTGCAAGTGTCCCTGATAATTACTCTGGCAAGAGGTGCATCCACTGCAGGTGACCCTGATAATTACATCAGCCAGAGGTGCGTCCAGCTGCATGTGTCCCTGATAATTTCTCTGGATAAGAGGTGCATCCAACTACAAGTATCGCTGATAATTACACTGGCAAGAGTTGCATCCATCAGTATGTGTCCATGATAATTACACTGGCAAGAGGTACATCCAGCTCCACGTGTCCCTGATAATTAAAAACACAAGAGCTGCATCCATCTCCACGTGTCCCTGATAATTACTCTGGCAAGAGGTGCATCCAGCTGCACTTGTCCCTGATCATTACTATGGTGCATCCAGCTGCAGGTGACCCTGATAATTACCCTGGCCAGAGGTGCATCCAGCTTCAAGTGAACCTTATAATTACAGCGGAAGAGTTACATCCAGCTGCAAGTGACCCTGATAATTACTCCGGCAAGAGTTGCATCCAGCTGCATGTGTCCCTGATAATTATTCCGCCAAGAGATGCATCCAGCTGTACGTGTCCCTCATAATTACTCGGGCAAGAGGTGCATCCAGCTGCATGCGTCCCTGATAATTACTCCGGCAAGAGGTGTATCCAGCTGCAAGTGACCCTGATAATTACACTGGCAAGAGGTGAATCCAGCTGCACGTGTCCCTGATAATTATACCGGCAAGAGGTTCATCCAGCTGCAAGTGACCCTGATAATTACACCAGAAAGAGGTGCATCCAGCTGCATGTGTCCCTGATATTTACAGTGGCAAGAGGTGCATCCAGCTGCAGGTGACCCTGATAATTACATCAGCCAGAGGTGCATCCAGCTGCATGTGTCCCTGATAATTACAGTGGCAATAGGTGCATCCAACTTCAAGTATTGCTGTTAATTACATTGGCAAGAGTTGTATCCAGCTGTATGTGTCCATGATAATTACACTGGCAAGAGGTGCATCCAGCTGCACGTATCCCTGATAAGTACTCTGGCAAGAGGTGTATCCAGCTGCACGTGTCCCTGATAATTACTCCGGCAAGAGGAACATCCAGCTACACGTGTCCCAGATAATTACTCTGGCAAGAATTACATCCAGCTGCAAGTGACCCTGATAATTACACCGGCCAGAGGTGCAACCAGCTGCATGTGTCCCTGATAATTAATCTGGCAAGATTTGCATCCAGCTGAACGTGTCCCTGATAATTACTCCGGCAAGAGGTGGATCCAGCTGCACGTATCCCTGATAATTACTCCGGCAAGAGGTGCATCCAGCTGCACGGGACCCTGATAATTACTCTGGCAAGAGGTGCATCCAGCTGCAAGTGACCCTGATAATTACACCGGCCAGAGGTGCATCCAGCTGCATGTGTCCCTGATAATTAATCTGGCAATATTTGCATCCAGCTGAACGTGTCCCTGATAATTACTCCGGCAAGAGGTGCATCCAGCTGCACGTGTCCCTGATAATTACTCTGGCAAGAGGTGCATCCAGCTGCACGTGTCCCTGATCATTACTATGGTAAGAGGTGCATCCAGCTGCAGGTGACCCTGATAATTACACTGGCCAGAGGTGCATCCACCTGCAAGTGACCCTGATAATTACACTGGCCAGAGGTGCGTCCAGCTGCAAGTGAACCTTATAATTACAGCGGCAAGAGTTACATCCAGCTGCAAGTGACCCTGATAATTATTCCGGCAAGAGATGCATCCAGCTGTACGTGTCCCTGATAATTACAGTGGCAAGAGGTGCATCCAGCTGCATGTGTCCCTAATAATTACTCAGGATAAGAGGTGCATCCAACTACAAGTATCGCTGATAATTACACTGGCAAGAGTTGCATCCAGCTGTATGTCTCCATGATAATTACACTGGCAAGAGGTACATCCAGCTCCACGTGTCCCTAATAATTAAAAACACAAGAGCTGCATCCATCTCCACGTGTCCCTGATAATTACTCTGGCAAGAGGTGCATCCAGCTGCACGTGTCCCTGATCATTACTATGGTAAGAGCTGCATCCAGCTGCAGGTGACCCTGATAATTACCCTGGCCAGAGGTGCATCCAGCTTCAAGTGAACCTTATAATTACAGCGGCAGGAGTTACATCCAGCTGCAAGTGACCCTGATAATTACTCCGGCAAGAGGTGCATCCAGCTGCATGTGTCCCTTATAATTATTCCGGCAAGAGATGCATCCAGCTGTACGTGTCCCTGATAGTTACTCGGGCAAGAGGTGCATCCAGCTGCATGTGTCCCTGATAATTACTCCAGCAAGAGGTGCATCCAGGTTCACGTGTCCCTGATAATTACAAAGACAAGAGGTGCATCCAGCTGCACATGTCCCTGATAATTACTCCGGCAAGAGGTGTATCCAGCTGCAAGTGACCCAGATAATTACACTGGCAAGAGGTGAATCCAGATGCACGTGTAACTGATAATTATACCGGCAAGAGGTTCATCCAGCTGCAAGTGACCCTGATAATTACACCAGCAAGAGGTGCACCCTGCTGCATGTGTCCCTGATATTTACAGTGGCAAGAGGTGCATCCAGCTGCAGGTGACCCTGATAATTACATCAGCCAGAGGTGCATCCAGCTGCATGTGTCCCTGATAATTACTCTGGCAATAGGTGCATCCAACTTCAAGTATTGCTGATAATTACACTGGCAAGAGGTGTATCCAGCTGCACGTGTCCCTGATAATTACTCCGGCAAGAGGAACATCCAGCTACACGTGTCCCAGATAATTACTCTGGCAAGAATTACATCCAGCTGCAAGTGACCCTGATAATTACACCGGCCAGAGGTGCATCCAGCTGCATGTGTCCCTGATAATTAATCTGGCAAGATTTGCATCCAGCTGAACGTGTCCCTGATAATTACTCCGGCAAGAGGTGGATCCAGCTGCACGTGTCCCTGATAATTACTCCGGCAAGAGGTGCATCCAGCTGCACGGGTCCCTGAAAATTACTCTGGCAAGAGGTGCATCCAGCTGCAAGTGACCCTGATAATTACACCGGCCAGAGGTGCATCCAGCTGCATGTGTCCCTGATAATTAATCTGGCAATATTTGCATCCAGCTGAACGTGTCCCTGATAATTACTCCGGCAAGAGGTGCATCCAGCTGCACGTGTCCCTGATAATTACTCTGGCAAGAGGTGCATCCAGCTGCACGTGTCCCTGATCATTACTATGGTAAGAGGTGCATCCAGCTGCAGGTGACCCTGATAATTACACTGGCCAGAGGTGCATCCAGCTGCAAGTGAACCTTATAATTACAGCGGCAAGAGTTACATCCAGCTGCAAGTCACCCTGAGAATTACTCCGGCAAGAGGTGCATCCAGCTGCATGTGTCCCTGATAATTATTCCGGCAAGAGATGCATCCAGCTGTGCGTGTCCCTGATAATTACAGTGGCAAGAGGTGCATCCAGCTGCACATGTCCCTGATAATTACTCCGGCAAGTGGTACATCCAGCTGCATGTGTCCCTGATAATTACTCCGGCAAGAGGAGCAACCAGCTACACGTGTCCCTGATAATTACTCCACCCTGATAATTACACCGGCCAGAGGTGCATCCAGCTGCATGTGTCCCTGATAATTACACTGGCAAGATTTGCATCCAGCTGCAGGTGACCCTGATAATTACATCAGCCAGAGGTGCATCCAGCTGCATGTGTCCCTGATAATTACTCTGGCAAGAGGTGCATCCAACTTCAAGTATCGCTGATAATTACACTGGCAAGAGTTTTATCCAACTGTATGTGTCCATGATAATTACTCTGGCAAGTGGTGCATCCAGCTGAACGTATCCCTTATAATTACAGCAGCAAGAGTTACATCCAGCTGCAAGTGACCCTGATAATTACTCCGGCAAGAGGTGAATCCTGCTGCATGTGTCCCTGATCATTACTCTGGCAAGTGGTGCATCCAGCTGAACGTATCCCTTATGATTACAGCGCCAAGAGTTACATCCAGCTGCAAGTGACCCTGATAATTACTCCGGCAAGAGGTGCATCCAGCTGCATTTATCCCTGTTAATTGTTCCGGCAAGAGTGCATCCAGCTGTACGTGTCCCTGATAATTACTCCGGCAAGAGGTGCATCCAGCTGCATGTATCACTGATAATTACTCCGGCAAGAGTTGCATCCAGCTGCACATGTCCCTGATAATTACTCCGGCAAGAGGTGTATCCAGCTGCAAGTGACCCTGATAATTACACTGGCAAGAGGTGAATCCAGCTGCACGTGTCCCTGATAATTATACCGGCAAGAGGTTCATCCAGCTGCAAGTGACCTTGATAATTACACCAGCAAGAGGTGCATCCAGCTGCATGTGTCCCTGATAATTACAGTGGCAAGAGGTGCATCCAGCTGCAGGTGACCCTGATAATTACATCAGCCAGAGCTGCATCCAGCTGCAAGTGACCCTGATAATTACTCCGGCAAGAGGTGCATCCAGCTGCACGTGTCCCTGATAATGACTCCGGCAAAAGGTTCATCCAGCTGCAAGTGTCCCTGATAATTACTCTGGTAAGAGGTGCATCCAGCTGCAAGTGAACATTATAATTACACCGGCCAGAGTTGCATCCAGCTGCACGTGTCCCTGATAATTACTCCGGCAAGAGGTGCATCTAGCTGCATGTGTCCCTGATAATTACACTGGCAAGAGGTGCATCCAGCTGCACGTGACCCTGATAATTACATCAGCCAGAGGTGCATCCAGTTGCATGTGTCCCTGATAATTACTCTGGATAAGAGGTGCATCCAACTTCAAGTATCGCTGATAATTACACTGGCAAGAGTTGCATGAAGCTGTATGTGTCCATGATAATTACACTGGCAAGAGGTGCATCCAGCTCCACGTGTCCCTGATAATTAAAAAGTCAAGAGGTGCATCAATCTGCACGTGTTCCTGATAATTACTCTGGCAAGAGGTGCATCCAGCTGCACGTGTCCCTGATCATTACTATGTTAAGAGGTGCATCCAGCTGCAGGTGACCCTGATAATTACACTGGCCAGAGGTGCATCCAGCTGCAAGTGAACCTTATAATTACAGCGGCAAGAGTTACATCCAGCTGCAAGTGACCCTGATAATTACTCCGGCAAGAGGTGCATCCAGCTGCATGTGTCCCTGATAATTATTCCGGCAAGAGATGCATCCAGCTGTACGTGTCCCTGATAATTACAGTGGCAAGAGGTGCATCCAGCTCCACGTGTCCCTGATAATGACTCCGGCAAGAGGTGCATCCAGCTGCAAGTGTCCCTGATAATTACTCTGGCAAGAGGTGCATCCACTGCAGGTGACCCTGATAATTACATCAGCCAGAGGTGCGTCCAGCTGCATGTGTCCCTGATAATTACTCTGGATAAGATGTGCATCAAACTACAAGTATCGCTGATAATTACACTGGCAAGAGTTGCATCCAGCTGTATGTGTCCATGATAATTACACTGGCAAGAGGTACATCCAGCTCCACATGTCCCTGATAATTAAAAAGACAAGAGCTGCATCCATCTCCACGTGTCCCTGATAATTACTCTGGCAAGTGGTGCATCCAGCTGCACGTGTCCCTGATCATTACTATGGTAAGAGGTGCATCCAGCTGCAGGTGACCCTGATCATTACCCTGGCCAGAGCGGCATCCAGCTTCAAGTGAACCTTATAATTACAGCGGCAAGAGTTACATCCAGCTGCAAGTGACCCTGATAATTACTCCGTCAAGAGGTGCATCCAGCTGCATGTGTCCCTGATAATTATTCCGGCAAGAGATGCATCCAGCTGTACGTGTCCCTGATAATTACTCGGCAAGAGGTGCATCCAGCTGCATGTGTCCCTGATAATTACTCCGGCAAGAGGAGCATCCAGCTACACGTGTCCCTGATAATTACTCCACCCTGATAATTACACCGGCCAGAGGTGCATCCAGCTACATGTGTCCCTGATAATTACACTGGCAAGATTTGCATCCAGCTGAACGTGTCCCTGATAATTACTCCGGCAAGAGGTGCATCCAGCTGCAAGTGTCCCTGATAATTACTCTGGCAAGAGGTGCATCCAGCTGCAGGTGATCCTGAAAATTACACCAGACAGAGGTGCATCCAGCTGCAAGTGACCCTGATAATTACTCCGGCAAGAGGTGCATCCAGCTGCACGTGTCCCTGATAATTACAAAGACACGAGGTGCGTCCAGCTGCACATGTCCCTGATAATTACTCCGGCAAGAGGTGCATCCAGCTGCAAGTGACCCTGATAATTACACTGGCAAGAGGTGAATCCAGCTGCACGTGTCCCTGATAATTATACCGGCAAGAGGTTCATCCTGCTGCAAGTGACCCTGATAATTACACCAGCAAAAGGTGCATCCAGCTGCATGTGTCCCTGATAATTACAGTGGCAAGAGGTGCATCCAGCTGCAGGTGACCCTGATAATTACATCAGCCAGAGGTGCATCCAGCTGCATGTGTCCCTGATAATTACTCTGGCAAGAGGTGCATCCAAATTCAAGTATTGCTGATAATTGCATTGGCAAGAGTTGTATCCAGCTGTATGTGTCCATGATAATTACACTGGCAAGAGGTGCATCCAGCTGCACGTATCCCAGATAAGTACTCTGGCAAAAGGTGTATCCACTGCACGTATCCCTGATAATTACTCCGGCAAGGGGAACATCCAGCTACACGTGTCGCAGATAATTACACTGGCAAGAATTACATCCAGCTGCAAGTGACCCTGATAGTTACACCGGCCAGAGGTGCATCCAGCTGCATGTGTCCCTGATAATTAATCTGGCAAGATTTGCATCCAGCAGAACGTGTCCCTGATAATTACTCTGGCAAGAGGTGCATCCAGCTGCACGGGTCCCTGATAATTACTCTGGCAAGAGGTGCATCCAGCTGCAAGTGACCCTGATAATTACACCGGCCAGAGGTGCATCCAGCTGCATGTGTCCCTGATAATTACTCTGGCAAGAGGTGCATCCAGCTGCAGGTGACCCTGATAATTACATCAGCCAGAGGTGCATCCAGCTGCATGTGTCCCCGATAATTACTCTTGATAAGAGGTGCATCCAACTTCAAGTATCGCTGATAATTACACTGGCAAGAGTTGCATGAATCTGTATGTGTCCATGATAATTACACTGGCAAGAGGTGCATCCAGCTGCAAGTGACCCTGATAATTACTCCGGCAAGAGGTGCATCCAGCTGCACGTGTCCCTGATAATTACAAAGACAAGAGGTGCATCCAGCTGCACATGTCCCTGATAATTACTCCGGCAAGAGGTGTATCCAGCTGCAAGTGACCCTGATAATTACACTGGCAAGAGGTGAATCCAGCTGCACGTATCCCTGATAATTATACCGGCAAGAGGTTCATCCAGCTGCAAGTGACCCTGATAATTACACCAGCAAGAGGTGCATCCAGCTGCATGTGTCCCTGATAATTACAGTGGCAAGAGGTGCATCCAGCTGCAGCTGACCCTGATAATTACATCAGCCAGACCTGCATCCAGCTGCAAGTGACCCTGATAATTACTCCGGCAAGAGGTGCATCCAGCTGCACGTGTCCCTGATAATGACTCCGGCAAAAGGTGCATCCAGCTGCAAGTGTCCCTGATAATTACACTGGTAAGAGGTGCATCCAGCTGCAAGTGAACATTATAATTACACCGGCCAGAGTTGCATCCAGCTGCACGTGTCCCTGATAATTACTCCGGCAAGAGGTGCATCTAGCTGCATGTGTCCCTGATAATTACACTGGCAAGAGGTGCATCCAGCTGCACGTGCCCTGATAATTACATCAGCCAGAGGTGCATCCAGTTGCATGTGTCCCTGATAATTACTCTGGATAAGAGGTGCATCCAACTTCAAGTATCGCTGATAATTACACTGGCAAGAGTTGCATGAAGCTGTATGTGTCCATGATAATTACACTGGCAAGAGGTGCATCCAGCTCCACGTGTCCCTGATAATTAAAAAGTCAAGAGGTGCATCAATCTGCACGTGTTCCTGATAATTACTCTGGCAAAAGGTGCATCCTGCTGCACGTGTCCCTGATCATTACTATGGTAAGAGGTGCATCCAGCTGCAGGTGACCCTGATAATTACACTGGCCAGAGGTGCATCCAGCTGCAAGTGAACCTTATAATTACAGCGGCAAGAGTTACATCCAGCTGCAAGTGACCCTGATAATTACTCCGGCAAGAGGTGCATCCAGCTGCATGTGTCCCTGATAATTATTCCGGCAAGAGATTCATCCAGCTGTACGTGTCCCTGATAATTACAGTGGCAAGAGGTGCATCCAGCTCCACGTGTCCCTGATAATGACTCCGGCAAGAGGTGCATCCAGCTGCAAGTGTCCCTGATAATTACTCTGGCAAGAGGTGCATCCACTGCAGGTGACCCTGATAATTACATCAGCCAGAGGTGCGTCCAGCTGCATGTGTCCCTGATAATTACTCTGGATAAGATGTGCATCAAACTACAAGTATCGCTGATAATTACACTGGCAAGAGTTGCATCCAGCTGTATGTGTCCATGATAATTACACTGGCAAGAGGTACATCCAGCTCCACGTGTCCCTGATAATTAAAAAGACAAGAGCTGCATCCATCTCCACGTGTCCCTGGTAATTACTCTGGCAAGAGGTGCATCCAGCTGCACGTGTCCCTGATCATTACTATGGTAAGAGGTGCATCCAGCTGCAGGTGACCCTGATAATTACCCTGGCCAGAGGTGCATCCAGCTTCAAGTGAACCTTATAATTACAGCGGCAAGAGTTACATCCAGCTGCAAGTGACCCTGATAATTACTCCGGCAAGAGGTGCATCCAGCTGCATGTGTCCCTGATAATTATTCCGGCAAGAGATGCATCCAGCTGTACGTGTCCCTGATAATTACTCGGCAAGAGGTGCATCCAGCTGCATGTGTCCCTGATAATTACTCCGGCAAGAGGAGCATCCAGCTACACGTGTCCCTGATAATTACTCCACCATGATAATTACACCGGCCAGAGGTGCATCCAGCTACATGTGTCCCTGATAATTACACTGGCAAGATTTGCATCCAGCTGAACGTGTCCCTGATAATTACTCCGGCAAGAGGTGCATCCAGCTGCAAGTGTCCCTGATAATTACTCTGGCAAGAGGTGCATCCAGCTGCAGGTGATCCTGATAATTACACCAGACAGAGGTGCATCCAGATGCAAGTGACCCTGATAATTACTCCGGCAAGAGGTGCATCCAGCTGCACGTGTCCCTGATAATTACAAAGACAAGAGGTGCATCCAGCTGCACATGTCCCTGATAATTACTCCGGCAAGAGGTGCATCCAGCTGCAAGTGACCCTGATAATTACACTGGCAAGAGGTGAATCCAGCTGCACGTGTCCCTGATAATAATACCGGCAAGAGGTTCATCCAGCTGCAAGTGACCCTGACAATTACACCAGCAAAAGGTGCATCCAGCTGCATGTGTCCCTGATAATTACAGTGGCAAGAGGTGCATCCAGCTGCAGGTGACCCTGATAATTACATCAGCCAGAGGTGCATCCAGCTTCATGTGTCCCTGATAATTACTCTGGCAAGATGTGCATCCAAGTTCAAGTATTGCTGATAATTGCATTGGCAAGAGTTGTATCCAGCTGTATGTGTCCATGATAATTACACTGGCAAGAGGTGCATCCAGCTGCACGTATCCCTGATAAGTACTCTGGCAAAAGATGTATCCAGCTGCACGTATCCCTGATAATTACTCCGGCAAGAGGAACATCCAGCTACACGTGTCGCAGATAATTACACTGGCAAGAATTACATCCAGCTGCAAGTGACCCTGATAATTACACTGGCCAGAGGTGCATCCAGCTGCATGTGTCCCTGATAATTAATCTGGCAAGATTTGCATCCAGCTGAACGTGTCCCTGATAATTACTCTGGCAAGAGGTGCATCCAGCTGCACGGGTCCCTGATAATTACTCTGGCAAGAGGTGCATCCAGCTGCAAGTGACCCTGATAATTACACCGGCCAGAGGTGCATCCAGCTGCATGTGTCCCTGATAATTACACTGGCAAGAGGTGCATCCAGCTGCAGGTGACCCTGATAATTACATCAGCCAGAGGTGCATCCAGCTGCATGTGTCCCTGATAATTACTCTTGATAAGAGGTGCATCCAACTTCAAGTATCGCTGATAATTACACTGGCAAGAGTTGCATGAAGCTGTATGTGTCCATGATAATTACACTGGCAAGAGGTGCATCCAGCTGCAAGTGACCCTGATAATTACTCCTGCAAGACGTGCATCCAGCTGCACGTGTCCCTGATAATTACAAAGACAAGAGGTGCATCCAGCTGCACATGTCCCTGATAATTACTCCGGCAAGAAGTGTATCCAGCTGCAAGTGACCCTGATAATTACACTGGCAAGAGGTGAATCCAGCTGCACGTGTCCCTGATAATTATACCAGCAAGAGGTTCATCCAGCTGCAAGTGACACTGATAATTACACCAGCAAGAGGTGCATCCAGCTGCATGTGTCCCTGATAATTACAGTGGCAAGAGGTGCATCCAGCTGCAGGTGACCCTGATAATTACATCAGCCAGAGCTGCATCCAGCTGCAAGTGACCCTGATAATTACTCCGGCAAGAGGTGCATCCAGCTGCACGTGTCCCTGATAAATACAAAGACAAGAGGTGTCTACAGCTGCACATGTCCCTGATAATTACTCCGGCAAGAGGTGTATCCATCTGCAAGTGACCCTGATAATTACACTGGCAAGAGGTGAATCCAGCTACACGTGTCCCAGATAATTACTCTGGCAAGAATTACATCCAGCTGCAAGTGACCCTGAAATTACACCGGCCAGAGGTGCATCCAGCTGCATGTGTCCCTGATAATTAATCTGGCAAGATTTGCATCCAGCTGAACGTTTCCCTGATAATTACTCCGGCAAGAGGTGGATCCAGCTGCACGTGTCCCTGATAATTACTCCGGCAAGAGGTGCATCCAGCTGCACGGGTCCCTGATAATTACTCTGGCAAGAGGTTCATCCAGCTGCAAGTGACCCTGATAATTACACCGGCCAGAGGTGCATCCAGCTGCATGTGTCCCTGATAATTAATCTGGCAATATTTGCATCCAGCTGAACGTGTGCCTGATAATTACTCCGGAAAAAGGTGCATCCATCTGCACGTGTCCCTGATAATTACTCTAGCAAGAGGTGCATCCAGCTGCACGTGTCCCTGATCATTACTATGGTAAGAAGTGCATCCAGCTGCAGGTGACCCTGATAATTACACTGGCCAGAGGTGCATCCAGCTGCAAGTGAACCTTATAATTGCAGCGGCAAGAGTTACATCCAGCTGCAAGTGACCCTGAGAATTACTCCAGCAAGAGGTGCATCCAGCTACATGTGTCCCTGATAATTATTCCGGCAAGAGATGCATCCAGCTGCACATGTCCCTGATAATTACTCCGGCAAGAGGTGCATCCAGCTACACGTGTCCCTGATAATTACAGTGTCAAGAGGTGCATCCAGCTGCACATGTCCCTGATAATTACTCCGGCAAGAGGTGCATCCAGCTGCATGTGTCCCTGATAATTACACTGGCAAGATTTGCATCCAGCTGCAGGTGACCCAGATAATTACATCAGCCAGAGGTGCATCCAGCTGCATGTGTCCCTGATAATTACTCTGGCAAGAGATGCATCCAACTTCAAGTATCGCTGGTAATTACACTGGCAAGAGTTGTATCCAGCTGTATGTGTCCATGATAATTACACTGGCAAGAGGTGCATCCAGCTGCACGTATCCCTGATAAGTACTCTGGCAAGAGGTGCATCGAGCTGCACGGTTCCCTGATAATTACTCCGGCAAGAGGTGCATCCAGCTGCAAGTGACCCTGATAATTACACTGGCAAGAGGTGAATCCAACTACACGTGTCCCTGATAATTACACCGGCAAGTGCATCCAGCTGCATGTGTCCCTGATAATTACTCCGGCACGAGGAGCATCCACCTACACTTGTCCCTGATAATTACTCCACCCTGATAATTACACCGGCCAGAGGTGCATCCAGCTGCATGTGTCCTTGATAATTACACTGGCAAGATTTGCATCCAGCTGCACGTGTCCCTGATAATGACTCCGGCAAGAGGTGCATCCAGCTGCAAGTGTCCCTGATAATTACTCTGGTAAGAGGTGCATCCAGCTGCAAGTCAACATTATAATTACACCGGCCAGAGTTGCATCCAGCTGCACGTGTCCCTGATAATTACTCCGGCAAGAGGTGCATCTAGCTGCATGTGTCCCTGAAAATTACACTGGCAAGAGGTGCATCCAGCTGCAGGTGACCGTGATAATTACATCAGCCAGAGGTGCATCCAGTTGCATGTGTCCCTGATAATTACTCTGGATAAGAGGTGCATCCAACTTCAAGTATCGCTGATAATTACACTGGCAAGAGTTGAATGAAGCTGTATGTGTCCATGATAATTACACTGGCAAGAGGTGCATCCAGCTCCACGTGTCCCTGATAATTAAAAAAGACAAGAGGTGCATCAATCTGCACGTGTTCCTGATAATTACTCTGGCAAGAGGTGCATCCAGCTGCACGTGTCCCTGATCATTACTATGGTAAGAGGTGCATCCAGCTGCAGGTGACCCTGATAATTACACTGGCCAGAGGTGCATCCAGCTGCAAGTGAACCTGATAATTACAGCGGCAAGAGTTACATCCAGCTGCAAGTGACCCTGATAATTACTCCGGCAAGAGGTGCATCCAGCTGCATGTGTCCCTGATAATTATTCCGGCAAGAGATGCATCCAGCTGTACGTGTCCCTGATAATTACAGTGGCAAGAGGTGCATCCAGCTCCACGTGTCCCTGATAATGACTCCGGAAAGAGGTGCATCCAGCTGCAAGTGTCCCTGATAATTACTCTGGCAAGAGGTGCATCCACTGCAGGTGACCCTGATAATTACATCAGCCAGAGGTGCGTCCAGCTGCATGTGTCCCTGATAATTTCTCTGGATAAGAGGTGCATCCAACTACAAGTATCGCTGATAATTACACTGGCAAGAGTTGCATCCATCAGTATGTGTCCATGATAATTACACTGGC
Source organism: Narcine bancroftii (assembly GCF_036971445.1). NCBI lineage: Eukaryota > Metazoa > Chordata > Chondrichthyes > Torpediniformes > Narcinidae > Narcine > Narcine bancroftii. The sequence goes on from NC_091481.1 coordinate 40,975,251, forward strand.
AAGAGGTACATCCAGCTCCACGTGTCCCTGATAATTAAAAACACAAGAGCTGCATCCATCTCCACGTGTCCCTGATAATTACTCTGGCAAGAGGTGCATCCAGCTGCACTTGTCCCTGATCATTACTATGGTGCATCCAGCTGCAGGTGACCCTGATAATTACCCTGGCCAGAGGTGCATCCAGCTTCAAGTGAACCTTATAATTACAGCGGAAGAGTTACATCCAGCTGCAAGTGACCCTGATAATTACTCCGGCAAGAGTTGCATCCAGCTGCATGTGTCCCTGATAATTATTCCGCCAAGAGATGCATCCAGCTGTACGTGTCCCTCATAATTACTCGGGCAAGAGGTGCATCCAGCTGCATGCGTCCCTGATAATTACTCCGGCAAGAGGTGTATCCAGCTGCAAGTGACCCTGATAATTACACTGGCAAGAGGTGAATCCAGCTGCACGTGTCCCTGATAATTATACCGGCAAGAGGTTCATCCAGCTGCAAGTGACCCTGATAATTACACCAGAAAGAGGTGCATCCAGCTGCATGTGTCCCTGATATTTACAGTGGCAAGAGGTGCATCCAGCTGCAGGTGACCCTGATAATTACATCAGCCAGAGGTGCATCCAGCTGCATGTGTCCCTGATAATTACAGTGGCAATAGGTGCATCCAACTTCAAGTATTGCTGTTAATTACATTGGCAAGAGTTGTATCCAGCTGTATGTGTCCATGATAATTACACTGGCAAGAGGTGCATCCAGCTGCACGTATCCCTGATAAGTACTCTGGCAAGAGGTGTATCCAGCTGCACGTGTCCCTGATAATTACTCCGGCAAGAGGAACATCCAGCTACACGTGTCCCAGATAATTACTCTGGCAAGAATTACATCCAGCTGCAAGTGACCCTGATAATTACACCGGCCAGAGGTGCAACCAGCTGCATGTGTCCCTGATAATTAATCTGGCAAGATTTGCATCCAGCTGAACGTGTCCCTGATAATTACTCCGGCAAGAGGTGGATCCAGCTGCACGTATCCCTGATAATTACTCCGGCAAGAGGTGCATCCAGCTGCACGGGACCCTGATAATTACTCTGGCAAGAGGTGCATCCAGCTGCAAGTGACCCTGATAATTACACCGGCCAGAGGTGCATCCAGCTGCATGTGTCCCTGATAATTAATCTGGCAATATTTGCATCCAGCTGAACGTGTCCCTGATAATTACTCCGGCAAGAGGTGCATCCAGCTGCACGTGTCCCTGATAATTACTCTGGCAAGAGGTGCATCCAGCTGCACGTGTCCCTGATCATTACTATGGTAAGAGGTGCATCCAGCTGCAGGTGACCCTGATAATTACACTGGCCAGAGGTGCATCCACCTGCAAGTGACCCTGATAATTACACTGGCCAGAGGTGCGTCCAGCTGCAAGTGAACCTTATAATTACAGCGGCAAGAGTTACATCCAGCTGCAAGTGACCCTGATAATTATTCCGGCAAGAGATGCATCCAGCTGTACGTGTCCCTGATAATTACAGTGGCAAGAGGTGCATCCAGCTGCATGTGTCCCTAATAATTACTCAGGATAAGAGGTGCATCCAACTACAAGTATCGCTGATAATTACACTGGCAAGAGTTGCATCCAGCTGTATGTCTCCATGATAATTACACTGGCAAGAGGTACATCCAGCTCCACGTGTCCCTAATAATTAAAAACACAAGAGCTGCATCCATCTCCACGTGTCCCTGATAATTACTCTGGCAAGAGGTGCATCCAGCTGCACGTGTCCCTGATCATTACTATGGTAAGAGCTGCATCCAGCTGCAGGTGACCCTGATAATTACCCTGGCCAGAGGTGCATCCAGCTTCAAGTGAACCTTATAATTACAGCGGCAGGAGTTACATCCAGCTGCAAGTGACCCTGATAATTACTCCGGCAAGAGGTGCATCCAGCTGCATGTGTCCCTTATAATTATTCCGGCAAGAGATGCATCCAGCTGTACGTGTCCCTGATAGTTACTCGGGCAAGAGGTGCATCCAGCTGCATGTGTCCCTGATAATTACTCCAGCAAGAGGTGCATCCAGGTTCACGTGTCCCTGATAATTACAAAGACAAGAGGTGCATCCAGCTGCACATGTCCCTGATAATTACTCCGGCAAGAGGTGTATCCAGCTGCAAGTGACCCAGATAATTACACTGGCAAGAGGTGAATCCAGATGCACGTGTAACTGATAATTATACCGGCAAGAGGTTCATCCAGCTGCAAGTGACCCTGATAATTACACCAGCAAGAGGTGCACCCTGCTGCATGTGTCCCTGATATTTACAGTGGCAAGAGGTGCATCCAGCTGCAGGTGACCCTGATAATTACATCAGCCAGAGGTGCATCCAGCTGCATGTGTCCCTGATAATTACTCTGGCAATAGGTGCATCCAACTTCAAGTATTGCTGATAATTACACTGGCAAGAGGTGTATCCAGCTGCACGTGTCCCTGATAATTACTCCGGCAAGAGGAACATCCAGCTACACGTGTCCCAGATAATTACTCTGGCAAGAATTACATCCAGCTGCAAGTGACCCTGATAATTACACCGGCCAGAGGTGCATCCAGCTGCATGTGTCCCTGATAATTAATCTGGCAAGATTTGCATCCAGCTGAACGTGTCCCTGATAATTACTCCGGCAAGAGGTGGATCCAGCTGCACGTGTCCCTGATAATTACTCCGGCAAGAGGTGCATCCAGCTGCACGGGTCCCTGAAAATTACTCTGGCAAGAGGTGCATCCAGCTGCAAGTGACCCTGATAATTACACCGGCCAGAGGTGCATCCAGCTGCATGTGTCCCTGATAATTAATCTGGCAATATTTGCATCCAGCTGAACGTGTCCCTGATAATTACTCCGGCAAGAGGTGCATCCAGCTGCACGTGTCCCTGATAATTACTCTGGCAAGAGGTGCATCCAGCTGCACGTGTCCCTGATCATTACTATGGTAAGAGGTGCATCCAGCTGCAGGTGACCCTGATAATTACACTGGCCAGAGGTGCATCCAGCTGCAAGTGAACCTTATAATTACAGCGGCAAGAGTTACATCCAGCTGCAAGTCACCCTGAGAATTACTCCGGCAAGAGGTGCATCCAGCTGCATGTGTCCCTGATAATTATTCCGGCAAGAGATGCATCCAGCTGTGCGTGTCCCTGATAATTACAGTGGCAAGAGGTGCATCCAGCTGCACATGTCCCTGATAATTACTCCGGCAAGTGGTACATCCAGCTGCATGTGTCCCTGATAATTACTCCGGCAAGAGGAGCAACCAGCTACACGTGTCCCTGATAATTACTCCACCCTGATAATTACACCGGCCAGAGGTGCATCCAGCTGCATGTGTCCCTGATAATTACACTGGCAAGATTTGCATCCAGCTGCAGGTGACCCTGATAATTACATCAGCCAGAGGTGCATCCAGCTGCATGTGTCCCTGATAATTACTCTGGCAAGAGGTGCATCCAACTTCAAGTATCGCTGATAATTACACTGGCAAGAGTTTTATCCAACTGTATGTGTCCATGATAATTACTCTGGCAAGTGGTGCATCCAGCTGAACGTATCCCTTATAATTACAGCAGCAAGAGTTACATCCAGCTGCAAGTGACCCTGATAATTACTCCGGCAAGAGGTGAATCCTGCTGCATGTGTCCCTGATCATTACTCTGGCAAGTGGTGCATCCAGCTGAACGTATCCCTTATGATTACAGCGCCAAGAGTTACATCCAGCTGCAAGTGACCCTGATAATTACTCCGGCAAGAGGTGCATCCAGCTGCATTTATCCCTGTTAATTGTTCCGGCAAGAGTGCATCCAGCTGTACGTGTCCCTGATAATTACTCCGGCAAGAGGTGCATCCAGCTGCATGTATCACTGATAATTACTCCGGCAAGAGTTGCATCCAGCTGCACATGTCCCTGATAATTACTCCGGCAAGAGGTGCATCCACCTGCATGTGTCCCTGATAATTACTCCGGCAAGAGGAGCATCCATCTACACGTGTCCCTGATAATTACTCCACCCTGATAATTACACCGGCCAGAGGAGCATCCAGCTGCATGTGTCCCTGATAATTACACAGGCAAGATTTGCATCCAGCTGAACGTGTCCCTTATAATTACTCTGGCAAGAGGTGCATCCAGCTGCATGTGTCCCTGATAATTACACAGGCAAGATTTGCATCCAGCTGCACGTGTCCCTGATAATTACAAAGACAAGAGGTGCATCCAGCTGCACATGTCCCTGATAATTACTCCGGCAAGAGGTGTATCCAGCTGCAAGTGACCCTGATAATTACACTGGCAAGAGGTGAATCCAGCTACACGTGTCCCAGATAATTACTCTGGCAAGAATTACATCCAGCTGCAAGTGACCCTGATAATTACACCGGCCAGTGGTGCATCCAGCTGCATGTGTCCCTGATAATTAATCTGGCAAGATTTGCATCCAGCTGAACGTTTCCCTGATAATTACTCCGGCAAGACGTGGATCCAGCTGCACGTGTCCCTGATAATTACTCCGGCAAGAGGTGGATCCAGCTGCACGTGTCCCTGATAATTACTCCGGCAAGAGGTGCATCCAGCTGCATGTGTCCCTGATAATTACACTGGCAAGATTTGCATCCAGCTGCAGGTGACCCTGATAATTACATCAGCCAGAGGTGCATCCAGCTGCATGTGTCCCTGATAATTACTCTGGCAAGAGGTGCATCCAACTTCAAGTATCGCTGATAATTACACTGGCAAGAGTTTTATCCAACTGTATGTGTCCATGATAATTACTCTGGCAAGTGGTGCATCCAGCTGAACGTATCCCTTATAATTACAGCAGCAAGAGTTACATCCAGCTGCAAGTGACCCTGATAATTACTCCGGCAAGAGGTGAATCCTGCTGCATGTGTCCCTGATCATTACTCTGGCAAGTGGTGCATCCAGCTGAACGTATCCCTTATGATTAGAGCGCCAAGAGTTACATCCAGCTGCAAGTGACCCTGATAATTACTCCGGCAAGAGGTGCATCCAGCTGCATTTATCCCTGTTAATTGTTCCGGCAAGAGTGCATCCAGCTGTACGTGTCCCTGATAATTACTCCGGCAAGAGGTGCATCCAGCTGCATGTATCACTGATAATTACTCCGGCAAGAGTTGCATCCAGCTGCACATGTCCCTGATAATTACTCCGGCAAGAGGTGCATCCACCTGCATGTGTCCCTGATAATTACTCCGGCAAGAGGAGCATCCAGCTACACGTGTCCCTGATAATTACTCCACCCTGATAATTACACCGGCCAGAGGAGCATCCAGCTGCATGTGTCCCTGATAATTACACAGGCAAGATTTGCATCCAGCTGAACGTGTCCCTTATAATTACTCTGGCAAGAGGTGCATCCAGCTGCATGTGTCCCTGATAATTACACAGGCAAGATTTGCATCCAGCTGCACGTGTCCCTGATAATTACAAAGACAAGAGGTGCATCCAGCTGCACATGTCCCTGATAATTACTCCGGCAAGAGGTGTATCCAGCTGCAAGTGACCCTGATAATTACACTGGCAAGAGGTGAATCCAGCTACACGTGTCCCAGATAATTACTCTGGCAAGAATTACATCCAGCTGCAAGTGACCCTGATAATTACACCGGCCAGTGGTGCATCCAGCTGCATGTGTCCCTGATAATTAATCTGGCAAGATTTGCATCCAGCTGAACGTTTCCCTGATAATTACTCCGGCAAGAGGTGGATCCAGCTGCACGTGTCCCTGATAATTACTCCGGCAAGAGGTGCATCCAGCTGCACGGGTCCCTGATAATTACTCTGGCAAGAGGTTCATCCAGCTGCAATTGACCCTGATAATTACACCGGCCAGAGGTGCATCCAGCTGCATGTGTCCCTGATAATTAATCTGGCAATATTTGCATCCAGCTGAACGTGTCCCTGATAATTACTCCGGCAAGAGGTGCATCCATGTGCACGTGTCGCTGATAATTACTCTGGCAAGAGATGCATCCAGCTGAACGTGTCCCTGATCATTACTATGGTAAGAGGTGAATCCAGCTGCAGGTGACCCTGATAATTACACTGGCCAGAGGTGCATCCAGCTGCAAGTGAACCTTATAATTACAGCGGCAAGAGTTACATCCAGCTGCAAGTGACCCTGAGAATTACTCCGGCAAGAGGTGCATCGAGCTGCATGTTTCCCTGATAATTATTCCGGCAAGAGATGCATCCAGCTGCACATGTCCCTGATAATTACTCCGGCAAGAGGTGCATCCAGCTACACGTGTCCCTGATAATTACTCCACCCTGATAATTACAGTGTCAAGAGGTGCATCCAGCTGCACATGTCCCTGATAATTACTCCGGCAAGAGGTGCATCCTGCTACACGTGTCCCTGATAATTACTCCACCCTGATAATTACACCGGCCAGAGGTGCATCCAGCTGCATGTGTCCCTGATAATTACACTGGCAAGATTTGCATGCAGCTGCAGGTGACCCTGATAATTACATCAGCTTGAGGTGCATCCAGCTGCATGTGTCCCTGATAATTACTCCGGCAAGAGGTGCATCCAGCTACACGTGTCCCTGATAATTACTCCACCCTGATAATTACACCGGCCAGAGGTGCATCCAGCTGCATGTGTCCCTGATAATTACACTGGCAAGATTTGCATGCAGCTGCAGGTGACCCTGATAATTACATCAGCTTGAGGTGCATCCAGCTGCATGTGTCCATGATAATTACACTGGCAAGAGGTGCATCCAGCTGCACGTATCCCTGATAAGTACTCTGGCAAGAGGTGCATCGAGCTGCAAGTGTCCCTGATAATTACTCCAGCAAGAGGTGCATCCAGCTGCAAGTGACCCTGATAATTACACTGGCAAGAGGTGAATCCAACTACACGTGTCCCAGATAATTACACCGGCAAGAGGTTTATCCAGCTGCAAGTGACCCTGATAATTACACCAGCAAGAGGTGCATCCAGCTGCATGTGTCCCTGATAATTACTCCGGCAAGAGGAGCATCCACCTACACTTGTCCCTGATAATTACTCCACCCTGATAATTACAGCGGCCAGAGGTGTATCCAGCTGCATGTGTCCTTGATAATTACACTGGCAAGATTTGCATCCAGCTGCACGTCTCCCTGATAATGACTCCGGCAAGAGGTGCATCCAGCTGCAAGTGAACATTATAATTACACCGGCCAGAGTTGCATCCAGCTGCACGTGTCCCTGATAATTACTCCGGCAAGAGGTGCATCTAGCTGCATGTGTCCCTGATAATTACACTGGCAAGAGGTGCATCCAGCTGCAGGTGACCCTGATAATTACATCAGCCAGAGGTGCATCCAGTTGCATGTGTCCCTGAAAATTACTCTGGATAAGAGGTGCATCCAACTTCAAGTATCGCTGATAATTACACTGGCAAGTGTTGCATGAAGCTGTATGTGTCCATGATAATTACACTGGCAAGAGGTGCATCCAGCTCCACGTGTCCCTGATAATTAAAAATACAAGAGGTGCATCAATCTGCACGTGTTCCTGATAATTACTTGGTAAGAGGTGCATCCAGCTGCACGTGTCCCTGATCATTACTATGGTAAAAGGTGCATCCAGCTGCAGGTGACCCTGATAATTACACTGGCCAGAGGTGCATCCAGCTGCAAGTGAACCTTATAATTAGAGCGGCAAGAGTTACATCCAGCTGCAAGTGACCCTGATAATTACTCTGGATAAGAGGTGCATCCAACTACAAGTATCGCTGATAATTACACTGGCAAGAGGTACATCCAGCTCCACGTGTCCCTGATAATTAAAAAGACAAGAGCTGCATCCATCTCCACGTGTCCCTGATAATTACTCTGGCAAGAGGTGCATCCAGCTGCACGTGTCCCTGATCATTACTATGGTAAGAGGTGCATCCAGCTGCAGGTGACCCTGATCATTACCCTGGCCAGAGGTGCATCCAGCTTCAAGTGAACCTTATAATTACAGCGGCAAGAGTTACATCCAGCTGCAAGTGACCCTGATAATTACTCCGTCAAGAGGTGCATCCAGCTGCATGTGTCCCTGATAATTATTCCGGCAAGAGATGCATCCAGCTGTACGTGTCCCTGATAATTACTCGGCAAGAGGTGCATCCAGCTGCATGTGTCCCTGATAATTACTCCGGCAAGAGGAGCATCCAGCTACACGTGTCCCTGATAATTACTCCACCCTGATAATTACACCGGCCAGAGGTGCATCCAGCTACATGTGTCCCTGATAATTACACTGGCAAGATTTGCATCCAGCTGAACGTGTCCCTGATAATTACTCCGGCAAGAGGTGCATCCAGCTGCAAGTGTCCCTGATAATTACTCTGGCAAGAGGTGCATCCAGCTGCAGGTGATCCTGATAATTACACCAGACAGAGGTGCATCCAGCTGCAAGTGACCCTGATAATTACTCCTGCAATAGGTGCATCCAGCTGCACGTGTCCCTGATAATTACAAAGACACGAGGTGCGTCCAGCTGCACATGTCCCTGATAATTACTCCGGCAAGAGGTGCATCCAGCTGCAAGTGACCCTGATAATTACACTGGCAAGAGGTGAATCCAGCTGCACGTGTCCCTGATAATTATACCGGCAAGAGGTTCATCCTGCTGCAGGTGACCCTGATAATTACATCAGCCAGAGGTGCATCCAGCTGCATGTGTCCCTGATAATTACTCTGGCAAGAGGTGCATCCAAATTCAAGTATTGCTGATAATTGCATTGGCAAGTGTTGTATCCAGCTGTATGTGTCCATGATAATTACACTGGCAAGAGGTGCATCCAGCTGCACGTATCCCAGATAAGTACTCTGGCAAAAGGTGTATCCACTGCACGTATCCCTGATAATTACTCCGGCAAGAGGAACATCCAGCTACATGTGTCGCAGATAATTACACTGGCAAGAATTACATCCAGCTGCAAGTGACCCTGATAGTTACACCGGCCAGAGGTGCATCCAGCTGCATGTGTCCCTGATAATTAATCTGGCAAGATTTGCATCCAGCTGAACGTGTCCCTGATAATTACTCTGGCAAGAGGTGCATCCAGCTGCACGTGTCCCTGATAATTACTCTGGCAAGAGGTGCATCCAGCTGCAAGTGACCCTGATAATTACACCGGCCAGAGGTGCATCCAGCTGCATGTGTCCCTGATAATTACTCTGGCAAGAGGTGCATCCAGCTGCAGGTGACCCTGATAATTACATCAGCCAGAGGTGCATCCAGCTGCATGTGTCCCTGATAATTACTCTTGATAAGAGGTGCATCCAACTTCAAGTATCGCTGATAATTACACTGGCAAGAGTTGCATGAATCTGTATGTGTCCATGATAATTACACTGGCAAGTGGTGCATCCAGCTGCAAGTGACCCTGATAATTACTCCGGCAAGAGGTGCATCCAGCTGCACGTGTCCCTGATAATTACAAAGACAAGAGGTGCATCCAGCTGCACATGTCCCTGATAATTACTCCGGCAAGAGGTGTATCCAGCTGCAAGTGACCCTGATAATTATACCGGCAAGAGGTTCATCCAGCTGCAAGTGACCTTGATAATTACACCAGCAAGAGGTGCATCCAGCTGCATGTGTCCCTGATAATTACAGTGGCAAGAGGTGCATCCAGCTGCAGGTGACCCTGATAATTACATCAGCCAGAGCTGCATCCAGCTGCAAGTGACCCTGATAATTACTCCGGCAAGAGGTGCATCCAGCTGCACGTGTCCCTGATAATGACTCCGGCAAAAGGTGCATCCAGCTGCAAGTGTCCCTGATAATTACTCTGGTAAGAGGTGCATCCAGCTGCAAGTGAACATTATAATTACACCGGCCAGAGTTGCATCCAGCTGCACGTGTCCCTGATAATTACTCCGGCAAGAGGTGCATCTAGCTGCATGTGTCCCTGATAATTACACTGGCAAGAGGTGCATCCAGCTGCACGTGACCCTGATAATTACATCAGCCAGAGGTGCATCCAGTTGCATGTGTCCCTGATAATTACTCTGGATAAGAGGTGCATCCAACTTCAAGTATCGCTGATAATTACACTGGCAAGAGTTGCATGAAGCTGTATGTGTCCATGATAATTACACTGGCAAGAGGTGCATCCAGCTCCACGTGTCCCTGATAATTAAAAAGTCAAGAGGTGCATCAATCTGCACGTGTTCCTGATAATTACTCTGGCAAGAGGTGCATCCAGCTGCACGTGTCCCTGATCATTACTATGTTAAGAGGTGCATCCAGCTGCAGGTGACCCTGATAATTACACTGGCCAGAGGTGCATCCAGCTGCAAGTGAACCTTATAATTACAGCGGCAAGAGTTACATCCAGCTGCAAGTGACCCTGATAATTACTCCGGCAAGAGGTGCATCCAGCTGCATGTGTCCCTGATAATTATTCCGGCAAGAGATGCATCCAGCTGTACGTGTCCCTGATAATTACAGTGGCAAGAGGTGCATCCAGCTCCACGTGTCCCTGATAATGACTCCGGCAAGAGGTGCATCCAGCTGCAAGTGTCCCTGATAATTACTCTGGCAAGAGGTGCATCCACTGCAGGTGACCCTGATAATTACATCAGCCAGAGGTGCGTCCAGCTGCATGTGTCCCTGATAATTACTCTGGATAAGATGTGCATCAAACTACAAGTATCGCTGATAATTACACTGGCAAGAGTTGCATCCAGCTGTATGTGTCCATGATAATTACACTGGCAAGAGGTACATCCAGCTCCACATGTCCCTGATAATTAAAAAGACAAGAGCTGCATCCATCTCCACGTGTCCCTGATAATTACTCTGGCAAGAGGTGCATCCAGCTGCACGTGTCCCTGATCATTACTATGGTAAGAGGTGCATCCAGCTGCAGGTGACCCTGATCATTACCCTGGCCAGAGGTGCATCCAGCTTCAAGTGAACCTTATAATTACAGCGGCAAGAGTTACATCCAGCTGCAAGTGACCCTGATAATTACTCCGTCAAGAGGTGCATCCAGCTGCATGTGTCCCTGATAATTATTCCGGCAAGAGATGCATCCAGCTGTACGTGTCCCTGATAATTACTCGGCAAGAGGTGCATCCAGCTGCATGTGTCCCTGATAATTACTCCGGCAAGAGGAGCATCCAGCTACACGTGTCCCTGATAATTACTCCACCCTGATAATTACACCGGCCAGAGGTGCATCCAGCTACATGTGTCCCTGATAATTACACTGGCAAGATTTGCATCCAGCTGAACGTGTCCCTGATAATTACTCCGGCAAGAGGTGCATCCAGCTGCAAGTGTCCCTGATAATTACTCTGGCAAGAGGTGCATCCAGCTGCAGGTGATCCTGAAAATTACACCAGACAGAGGTGCATCCAGCTGCAAGTGACCCTGATAATTACTCCGGCAAGAGGTGCATCCAGCTGCACGTGTCCCTGATAATTACAAAGACACGAGGTGCGTCCAGCTGCACATGTCCCTGATAATTACTCCGGCAAGAGGTGCATCCAGCTGCAAGTGACCCTGATAATTACACTGGCAAGAGGTGAATCCAGCTGCACGTGTCCCTGATAATTATACCGGCAAGAGGTTCATCCTGCTGCAAGTGACCCTGATAATTACACCAGCAAAAGGTGCATCCAGCTGCATGTGTCCCTGATAATTACAGTGGCAAGAGGTGCATCCAGCTGCAGGTGACCCTGATAATTACATCAGCCAGAGGTGCATCCAGCTGCATGTGTCCCTGATAATTACTCTGGCAAGAGGTGCATCCAAATTCAAGTATTGCTGATAATTGCATTGGCAAGAGTTGTATCCAGCTGTATGTGTCCATGATAATTACACTGGCAAGAGGTGCATCCAGCTGCACGTATCCCAGATAAGTACTCTGGCAAAAGGTGTATCCACTGCACGTATCCCTGATAATTACCCGGCAAGGGGAACATCCAGCTACACGTGTCGCAGATAATTACACTGGCAAGAATTACATCCAGCTGCAAGTGACCCTGATAGTTACACCGGCCAGAGGTGCATCCAGCTGCATGTGTCCCTGATAATTAATCTGGCAAGATTTGCATCCAGCTGAACGTGTCCCTGATAATTACTCTGGCAAGAGGTGCATCCAGCTGCACGGGTCCCTGATAATTACTCTGGCAAGAGGTGCATCCAGCTGCAAGTGACCCTGATAATTACACCGGCCAGAGGTGCATCCAGCTGCATGTGTCCCTGATAATTACTCTGGCAAGAGGTGCATCCAGCTGCAGGTGACCCTGATAATTACATCAGCCAGAGGTGCATCCAGCTGCATGTGTCCCCGATAATTACTCTTGATAAGAGGTGCATCCAACTTCAAGTATCCCTGATAATTACACTGGCAAGAGTTGCATGAATCTGTATGTGTCCATGATAATTACACTGGCAAGAGGTGCATCCAGCTGCAAGCGACCCTGATAATTACTCCGGCAAGAGGTGCATCCAGCTGCACGTGTCCCTGATAATTACAAAGACAAGAGGTGCATCCAGCTGCACATGTCCCTGATAATTACTCCGGCAAGAGGTGTATCCAGCTGCAAGTGACCCTGATAATTACACTGGCAAGAGGTGAATCCAGCTGCACGTATCCCTGATAATTATACCGGCAAGAGGTTCATCCAGCTGCAAGTGACCCTGATAATTACACCAGCAAGAGGTGCATCCAGCTGCATGTGTCCCTGATAATTACAGTGGCAAGAGGTGCATCCAGCTGCAGGTGACCCTGATAATTACATCAGCCAGAGCTGCATCCAGCTGCAAGTGACCCTGATAATTACTCCGGCAAGAGGTGCATCCAGCTGCACGTGTCCCTGATAATGACTCCGGCAAAAGGTGCATCCAGCTGCAAGTGTCCCTGATAATTACACTGGTAAGAGGTGCATCCAGCTGCAAGTGAACATTATAATTACACCGGCCAGAGTTGCATCCAGCTGCACGTGTCCCTGATAATTACTCCGGCAAGAGGTGCATCTAGCTGCATGTGTCCCTGATAATTACACTGGCAAGAGGTGCATCCAGCTGCACGTGCCCTGATAATTACATCAGCCAGAGGTGCATCCAGTTGCATGTGTCCCTGATAATTACTCTGGATAAGAGGTGCATCCAACTTCAAGTATCGCTGATAATTACACTGGCAAGAGTTGCATGAAGCTGTATGTGTCCATGATAATTACACTGGCAAGAGGTGCATCCAGCTCCACGTGTCCCTGATAATTAAAAAGTCAAGAGGTGCATCAATCTGCACGTGTTCCTGATAATTACTCTGGCAAAAGGTGCATCCTGCTGCACGTGTCCCTGATCATTACTATGGTAAGAGGTGCATCCAGCTGCAGGTGACCCTGATAATTACACTGGCCAGAGGTGCATCCAGCTGCAAGTGAACCTTATAATTACAGCGGCAAGAGTTACATCCAGCTGCAAGTGACCCTGATAATTACTCCGGCAAGAGGTGCATCCAGCTGCATGTGTCCCTGATAATTATTCCGGCAAGAGATTCATCCAGCTGTACGTGTCCCTGATAATTACAGTGGCAAGAGGTGCATCCAGCTCCACGTGTCCCTGATAATGACTCCGGCAAGAGGTGCATCCAGCTGCAAGTGTCCCTGATAATTACTCTGGCAAGAGGTGCATCCACTGCAGGTGACCCTGATAATTACATCAGCCAGAGGTGCGTCCAGCTGCATGTGTCCCTGATAATTACTCTGGATAAGATGTGCATCAAACTACAAGTATCGCTGATAATTACACTGGCAAGAGTTGCATCCAGCTGTATGTGTCCATGATAATTACACTGGCAAGAGGTACATCCAGCTCCACGTGTCCCTGATAATTAAAAAGGCAAGAGCTGCATCCATCTCCACGTGTCCCTGGTAATTACTCTGGCAAGAGGTGCATCCAGCTGCACGTGTCCCTGATCATTACTATGGTAAGAGGTGCATCCAGCTGCAGGTGACCCTGATAATTACCCTGGCCAGAGGTGCATCCAGCTTCAAGTGAACCTTATAATTACAGCGGCAAGAGTTACATCCAGCTGCAAGTGACCCTGATAATTACTCCGGCAAGAGGTGCATCCAGCTGCATGTGTCCCTGATAATTATTCCGGCAAGAGATGCATCCAGCTGTACGTGTCCCTGATAATTACTCGGCAAGAGGTGCATCCAGCTGCATGTGTCCCTGATAATTACTCCGGCAAGAGGAGCATCCAGCTACACGTGTCCCTGATAATTACTCCACCATGATAATTACACCGGCCAGAGGTGCATCCAGCTACATGTGTCCCTGATAATTACACTGGCAAGATTTGCATCCAGCTGAACGTGTCCCTGATAATTACTCCGGCAAGAGGTGCATCCAGCTGCAAGTGTCCCTGATAATTACTCTGGCAAGAGGTGCATCCAGCTGCAGGTGATCCTGATAATTACACCAGACAGAGGTGCATCCAGATGCAAGTGACCCTGATAATTACTCCGGCAAGAGGTGCATCCAGCTGCACGTGTCCCTGATAATTACAAAGACAAGAGGTGCATCCAGCTGCACATGTCCCTGATAATTACTCCGGCAAGAGGTGCATCCAGCTGCAAGTGACCCTGATAATTACACTGGCAAGAGGTGAATCCAGCTGCACGTGTCCCTGATAATTATACCGGCAAGAGGTTCATCCAGCTGCAAGTGCCCCTGACAATTTCACCAGCAAAAGGTGCATCCAGCTGCATCTGTCCCTGATAATTACAGTGGCAAGAGGTGCATCCAGCTGCAGGTGTCCCTGATAATTAAAAAGACAAGAGCTGCATCCATCTCCACGTGTCCCTGATAATTACTCTGGCAAGAGGTGCATCCAGCTGCACGTGTCCCTGATCATTACTATGGTAAGAGGTGCATCCAGCTGCAGGTGACCCTGATCATTACCCTGGCCAGAGGTGCATCCAGCTTCAAGTGAACCTTATAATTACAGCGGCAAGAGTTACATCCAGCTGCAAGTGACCCTGATAATTACTCCGTCAAGAGGTGCATCCAGCTGCATGTGTCCCTGATAATTATTCCGGCAAGAGATGCATCCAGCTGTACGTGTCCCTGATAATTACTCGGCAAGAGGTGCATCCAGCTGCATGTGTCCCTGATAATTACTCCGGCAAGAGGAGCATCCAGCTACACGTGTCCCTGATAATTACTCCACCCTGATAATTACACCGGCCAGAGGTGCATCCAGCTACATGTGTCCCTGATAATTACACTGGCAAGATTTGCATCCAGCTGAACGTGTCCCTGATAATTACTCCGGCAAGAGGTGCATCCAGCTGCAAGTGTCCCTGATAATTACTCTGGCAAGAGGTGCATCCAGCTGCAGGTGATCCTGATAATTACACCAGACAGAGGTGCATCCAGCTGCAAGTGACCCTGATAATTACTCCGGCAATAGGTGCATCCAGCTGCACGTGTCCCTGATAATTACAAAGACACGAGGTGCGTCCAGCTGCACATGTCCCTGATAATTACTCCGGCAAGAGGTGCATCCAGCTGCAAGTGACCCTGATAATTACACTGGCAAGAGGTGAATCCAGCTGCACGTGTCCCTGATAATTATACCGGCAAGAGGTTCATCCTGCTGCAGGTGACCCTGATAATTACATCAGCCAGAGGTGCATCCAGCTGCATGTGTCCCTGATAATTACTCTGGCAAGAGGTGCATCCAAATTCAAGTATTGCTGATAATTGCATTGGCAAGAGTTGTATCCAGCTGTATGTGTCCATGATAATTACACTGGCAAGAGGTGCATCCAGCTGCACGTATCCCAGATAAGTACTCTGGCAAAAGGTGTATCCACTGCACGTATCCCTGATAATTACTCCGGCAAGAGGAACATCCAGCTACATGTGTCGCAGATAATTACACTGGCAAGAATTACATCCAGCTGCAAGTGACCCTGATAGTTACACCGGCCAGAGGTGCATCCAGCTGCATGTGTCCCTGATAATTAATCTGGCAAGATTTGCATCCAGCTGAACGTGTCCCTGATAATTACTCTGGCAAGAGGTGCATCCAGCTGCACGTGTCCCTGATAATTACTCTGGCAAGAGGTGCATCCAGCTGCAAGTGACCCTGATAATTACACCGGCCAGAGGTGCATCCAGCTGCATGTGTCCCTGATAATTACTCTGGCAAGAGGTGCATCCAGCTGCAGGTGACCCTGATAATTACATCAGCCAGAGGTGCATCCAGCTGCATGTGTCCCTGATAATTACTCTTGATAAGAGGTGCATCCAACTTCAAGTCTCGCTGATAATTACACTGGCAAGAGTTGCATGAATCTGTATGTGTCCATGATAATTACACTGGCAAGAGGTGCATCCAGCTGCAAGTGACCCTGATAATTACTCCGGCAAGAGGTGCATCCAGCTGCACGTGTCCCTGATAATTACAAAGACAAGAGGTGCATCCAGCTGCACATGTCCCTGATAATTACTCCGGCAAGAGGTGTATCCAGCTGCAAGTGACCCTGATAATTACACTGGCAAGAGGTGAATCCAGCTGC
This sequence comes from Narcine bancroftii, assembly GCF_036971445.1. Lineage (NCBI taxonomy): Eukaryota > Metazoa > Chordata > Chondrichthyes > Torpediniformes > Narcinidae > Narcine > Narcine bancroftii. The sequence goes on from NC_091481.1 coordinate 40,991,857, forward strand.
ACGTGTCCCTGATAATTATACCGGCAAGAGGTTCATCCAGCTGCAAGTGACCTTGATAATTACACCAGCAAGAGGTGCATCCAGCTGCATGTGTCCCTGATAATTACAGTGGCAAGAGGTGCATCCAGCTGCAGGTGACCCTGATAATTACATCAGCCAGAGCTGCATCCAGCTGCAAGTGACCCTGATAATTACTCCGGCAAGAGGTGCATCCAGCTGCACGTGTCCCTGATAATTACTCCGGCAAGAGGTGCATCTAGCTGCATGTGTCCCTGATAATTACACTGGCAAGAGGTGCATCCAGCTGCACGTGACCCTGATAATTACATCAGCCAGAGGTGCATCCAGTTGCATGTGTCCCTGATAATTACTCTGGATAAGAGGTGCATCCAACTTCAAGTATCGCTGATAATTACACTGGCAAGAGTTGCATGAAGCTGTATGTGTCCATGATAATTACACTGGCAAGAGGTGCATCCAGCTCCACGTGTCCCTGATAATTAAAAAGTCAAGAGGTGCATCAATCTGCACGTGTTCCTGATAATTACTCTGGCAAGAGGTGCATCCAGCTGCACGTGTCCCTGATCATTACTATGTTAAGAGGTGCATCCAGCTGCAGGTGACCCTGATAATTACACTGGCCAGAGGTGCATCCAGCTGCAAGTGAACCTTATAATTACAGCGGCAAGAGTTACATCCAGCTGCAAGTGACCCTGATAATTACTCCGGCAAGAGGTGCATCCAGCTGCATGTGTCCCTGATAATTATTCCGGCAAGAGATGCATCCAGCTGTACGTGTCCCTGATAATTACAGTGGCAAGTGGTGCATCCAGCTCCACGTGTCCCTGATAATGACTCCGGCAAGAGGTGCATCCAGCTGCAAGTGTCCCTGATAATTACTCTGGCAAGAGGTGCATCCACTGCAGGTGACCCTGATAATTACATCAGCCAGAGGTGCGTCCAGCTGCATGTGTCCCTGATAATTACTCTGGATAAGATGTGCATCAAACTACAAGTATCGCTGATAATTACACTGGCAAGAGTTGCATCCAGCTGTATGTGTCCATGATAATTACACTGGCAAGAGGTACATCCAGCTCCACATGTCCCTGATAATTAAAAAGACAAGAGCTGCATCCATCTCCACGTGTCCCTGATAATTACTCTGGCAAGAGGTGCATCCAGCTGCACGTGTCCCTGATCATTACTATGGTAAGAGGTGCATCCAGCTGCAGGTGACCCTGATCATTACCCTGGCCAGAGGTGCATCCAGCTTCAAGTGAACCTTATAATTACAGCGGCAAGAGTTACATCCAGCTGCAAGTGACCCTGATAATTACTCCGTCAAGAGGTGCATCCAGCTGCATGTGTCCCTGATAATTATTCCGGCAAGAGATGCATCCAGCTGTACGTGTCCCTGATAATTACTCGGCAAGAGGTGCATCCAGCTGCATGTGTCCCTGATAATTACTCCGGCAAGAGGAGCATCCAGCTACACGTGTCCCTGATAATTACTCCACCCTGATAATTACACCGGCCAGAGGTGCATCCAGCTACATGTGTCCCTGATAATTACACTGGCAAGATTTGCATCCAGCTGAACGTGTCCCTGATAATTACTCCGGCAAGAGGTGCATCCAGCTGCAAGTGTCCCTGATAATTACTCTGGCAAGAGGTGCATCCAGCTGCAGGTGATCCTGATAATTACACCAGACAGAGGTGCATCCAGCTGCAAGTGACCCTGATAATTACTCCGGCAATAGGTGCATCCAGCTGCACGTGTCCCTGATAATTACAAAGACACGAGGTGCGTCCAGCTGCACATGTCCCTGATAATTACTCCGGCAAGAGGTGCATCCAGCTGCAAGTGACCCTGATAATTACACTGGCAAGAGGTGAATCCAGCTGCACGTGTCCCTGATAATTATACCGGCAAGAGGTTCATCCTGCTGCAGGTGACCCTGATAATTACATCAGCCAGAGGTGCATCCAGCTGCATGTGTCCCTGATAATTACTCTGGCAAGAGGTGCATCCAAATTCAAGTATTGCTGATAATTGCATTGGCAAGAGTTGTATCCAGCTGTATGTGTCCATGATAATTACACTGGCAAGAGGTGCATCCAGCTGCACGTATCCCAGATAAGTACTCTGGCAAAAGGTGTATCCACTGCACGTATCCCTGATAATTACTCCGGCAAGAGGAACATCCAGCTACATGTGTCGCAGATAATTACACTGGCAAGAATTACATCCAGCTGCAAGTGACCCTGATAGTTACACCGGCCAGAGGTGCATCCAGCTGCATGTGTCCCTGATAATTAATCTGGCAAGATTTGCATCCAGCTGAACGTGTCCCTGATAATTACTCTGGCAAGAGGTGCATCCAGCTGCACGTGTCCCTGATAATTACTCTGGCAAGAGGTGCATCCAGCTGCAAGTGACCCTGATAATTACACCGGCCAGAGGTGCATCCAGCTGCATGTGTCCCTGATAATTACTCTGGCAAGAGGTGCATCCAGCTGCAGGTGACCCTGATAATTACATCAGCCAGAGGTGCATCCAGCTGCATGTGTCCCTGATAATTACTCTTGATAAGAGGTGCATCCAACTTCAAGTCTCGCTGATAATTACACTGGCAAGAGTTGCATGAATCTGTATGTGTCCATGATAATTACACTGGCAAGAGGTGCATCCAGCTGCAAGTGACCCTGATAATTACTCCGGCAAGAGGTGCATCCAGCTGCACGTGTCCCTGATAATTACAAAGACAAGAGGTGCATCCAGCTGCACATGTCCCTGATAATTACTCCGGCAAGAGGTGTATCCAGCTGCAAGTGACCCTGATAATTACACTGGCAAGAGGTGAATCCAGCTGCACGTGTCCCTGATAATTATACCGGCAAGAGGTTCATCCAGCTGCAAGTGACCTTGATAATTACACCAGCAAGAGGTGCATCCAGCTGCATGTGTCCCTGATAATTACAGTGGCAAGAGGTGCATCCAGCTGCAGGTGACCCTGATAATTACATCAGCCAGAGCTGCATCCAGCTGCAAGTGACCCTGATAATTACTCCGGCAAGAGGTGCATCCAGCTGCACGTGTCCCTGATAATGACTCCGGCAAAAGGTGCATCCAGCTGCAAGTGTCCCTGATAATTACTCTGGTAAGAGGTGCATCCAGCTGCAAGTGAACATTATAATTACACCGGCCAGAGTTGCATCCAGCTGCACGTGTCCCTGATAATTACTCCGGCAAGAGGTGCATCTAGCTGCATGTGTCCCTGATAATTACACTGGCAAGAGGTGCATCCAGCTGCACGTGACCCTGATAATTACATCAGCCAGAGGTGCATCCAGTTGCATGTGTCCCTGATAATTACTCTGGATAAGAGGTGCATCCAACTTCAAGTATCGCTGATAATTACACTGGCAAGAGTTGCATGAAGCTGTATGTGTCCATGATAATTACACTGGCAAGAGGTGCATCCAGCTCCACGTGTCCCTGATAATTAAAAAGTCAAGAGGTGCATCAATCTGCACGTGTTCCTGATAATTACTCTGGCAAGAGGTGCATCCAGCTGCAGGTGACCCTGATAATTACACTGGCCAGAGGTGCATCCAGCTGCAAGTGAACCTTATAATTACAGCGGCAAGAGTTACATCCAGCTGCAAGTGACCCTGATAATTACTCCGGCAAGAGGTGCATCCAGCTGCATGTGTCCCTGATAATTATTCCGGCAAGAGATGCATCCAGCTGTACGTGTCCCTGATAATTACAGTGGCAAGAGGTGCATCCAGCTCCACGTGTCCCTGATAATGACTCCGGCAAGAGGTGCATCCAGCTGCAAGTGTCCCTGATAATTACTCTGGCAAGAGGTGCATCCACTGCAGGTGACCCTGATAATTACATCAGCCAGAGGTGCGTCCAGCTGCATGTGTCCCTGATAATTACTCTGGATAAGATGTGCATCAAACTACAAGTATCGCTGATAATTACACTGGCAAGAGTTGCATCCAGCTGTATGTGTCCATGATAATTACACTGGCAAGAGGTACATCCAGCTCCACATGTCCCTGATAATTAAAAAGACAAGAGCTGCATCCATCTCCACGTGTCCCTGATAATTACTCTGGCAAGAGGTGCATCCAGCTGCACGTGTCCCTGATCATTACTATGGTAAGAGGTGCATCCAGCTGCAGGTGACCCTGATCATTACCCTGGCCAGAGGTGCATCCAGCTTCAAGTGAACCTTATAATTACAGCGGCAAGAGTTACATCCAGCTGCAAGTGACCCTGATAATTACTCCGTCAAGAGGTGCATCCAGCTGCATGTGTCCCTGATAATTATTCCGGCAAGAGATGCATCCAGCTGTACGTGTCCCTGATAATTACTCGGCAAGAGGTGCATCCAGCTGCATGTGTCCCTGATAATTACTCCGGCAAGAGGAGCATCCAGCTACACGTGTCCCTGATAATTACTCCACCCTGATAATTACACCGGCCAGAGGTGCATCCAGCTACATGTGTCCCTGATAATTACACTGGCAAGATTTGCATCCAGCTGAACGTGTCCCTGATAATTACTCCGGCAAGAGGTGCATCCAGCTGCAAGTGTCCCTGATAATTACTCTGGCAAGAGGTGCATCCAGCTGCAGGTGATCCTGAAAATTACACCAGACAGAGGTGCATCCAGCTGCAAGTGACCCTGATAATTACTCCGGCAAGAGGTGCATCCAGCTGCACGTGTCCCTGATAATTACAAAGACACGAGGTGCGTCCAGCTGCACATGTCCCTGATAATTACTCCGGCAAGAGGTGCATCCAGCTGCAAGTGACCCTGATAATTACACTGGCAAGAGGTGAATCCAGCTGCACGTGTCCCTGATAATTATACCGGCAAGAGGTTCATCCTGCTGCAAGTGACCCTGATAATTACACCAGCAAAAGGTGCATCCAGCTGCATGTGTCCCTGATAATTACAGTGGCAAGAGGTGCATCCAGCTGCAGGTGACCCTGATAATTACATCAGCCAGAGGTGCATCCAGCTGCATGTGTCCCTGATAATTACTCTGGCAAGAGGTGCATCCAAATTCAAGTATTGCTGATAATTGCATTGGCAAGAGTTGTATCCAGCTGTATGTGTCCATGATAATTACACTGGCAAGAGGTGCATCCAGCTGCACGTATCCCAGATAAGTACTCTGGCAAAAGGTGTATCCACTGCACGTATCCCTGATAATTACTCCGGCAAGGGGAACATCCAGCTACACGTGTCGCAGATAATTACACTGGCAAGAATTACATCCAGCTGCAAGTGACCCTGATAGTTACACCGGCCAGAGGTGCATCCAGCTGCATGTGTCCCTGATAATTAATCTGGCAAGATTTGCATCCAGCTGAACGTGTCCCTGATAATTACTCTGGCAAGAGGTGCATCCAGCTGCACGGGTCCCTGATAATTACTCTGGCAAGAGGTGCATCCAGCTGCAAGTGACCCTGATAATTACACCGGCCAGAGGTGCATCCAGCTGCATGTGTCCCTGGTAATTACTCTGGCAAGAGGTGCATCCAGCTGCAGGTGACCCTGATAATTACATCAGCCAGAGGTGCATCCAGCTGCATGTGTCCCCGATAATTACTCTTGATAAGAGGTGCATCCAACTTCAAGTATCGCTGATAATTACACTGGCAAGAGTTGCATGAATCTGTATGTGTCCATGATAATTACACTGGCAAGAGGTGCATCCAGCTGCAAGCGACCCTGATAATTACTCCGGCAAGAGGTGCATCCAGCTGCACGTGTCCCTGATAATTACAAAGACAAGAGGTGCATCCAGCTGCACATGTCCCTGATAATTACTCCGGCAAGAGGTGTATCCAGCTGCAAGTGACCCTGATAATTACACTGGCAAGAGGTGAATCCAGCTGCACGTATCCCTGATAATTATACCGGCAAGAGGTTCATCCAGCTGCAAGTGACCCTGATAATTACACCAGCAAGAGGTGCATCCAGCTGCATGTGTCCCTGATAATTACAGTGGCAAGAGGTGCATCCAGCTGCAGGTGACCCTGATAATTACATCAGCCAGAGCTGCATCCAGCTGCAAGTGACCCTGATAATTACTCCGGCAAGAGGTGCATCCAGCTGCACGTGTCCCTGATAATGACTCCGGCAAAAGGTGCATCCAGCTGCAAGTGTCCCTGATAATTACACTGGTAAGAGGTGCATCCAGCTGCAAGTGAACATTATAATTACACCGGCCAGAGTTGCATCCAGCTGCACGTGTCCCTGATAATTACTCCGGCAAGAGGTGCATCTAGCTGCATGTGTCCCTGATAATTACACTGGCAAGAGGTGCATCCAGCTGCACGTGCCCTGATAATTACATCAGCCAGAGGTGCATCCAGTTGCATGTGTCCCTGATAATTACTCTGGATAAGAGGTGCATCCAACTTCAAGTATCGCTGATAATTACACTGGCAAGAGTTGCATGAAGCTGTATGTGTCCATGATAATTACACTGGCAAGAGGTGCATCCAGCTCCACGTGTCCCTGATAATTAAAAAGTCAAGAGGTGCATCAATCTGCACGTGTTCCTGATAATTACTCTGGCAAAAGGTGCATCCTGCTGCACGTGTCCCTGATCATTACTATGGTAAGAGGTGCATCCAGCTGCAGGTGACCCTGATAATTACACTGGCCAGAGGTGCATCCAGCTGCAAGTGAACCTTATAATTACAGCGGCAAGAGTTACATCCAGCTGCAAGTGACCCTGATAATTACTCCGGCAAGAGGTGCATCCAGCTGCATGTGTCCCTGATAATTATTCCGGCAAGAGATTCATCCAGCTGTACGTGTCCCTGATAATTACAGTGGCAAGAGGTGCATCCAGCTCCACGTGTCCCTGATAATGACTCCGGCAAGAGGTGCATCCAGCTGCAAGTGTCCCTGATAATTACTCTGGCAAGAGGTGCATCCACTGCAGGTGACCCTGATAATTACATCAGCCAGAGGTGCGTCCAGCTGCATGTGTCCCTGATAATTACTCTGGATAAGATGTGCATCAAACTACAAGTATCGCTGATAATTACACTGGCAAGAGTTGCATCCAGCTGTATGTGTCCATGATAATTACACTGGCAAGAGGTACATCCAGCTCCACGTGTCCCTGATAATTAAAAAGACAAGAGCTGCATCCATCTCCACGTGTCCCTGGTAATTACTCTGGCAAGAGGTGCATCCAGCTGCACGTGTCCCTGATCATTACTATGGTAAGAGGTGCATCCAGCTGCAGGTGACCCTGATAATTACCCTGGCCAGAGGTGCATCCAGCTTCAAGTGAACCTTATAATTACAGCGGCAAGAGTTACATCCAGCTGCAAGTGACCCTGATAATTACTCCGGCAAGAGGTGCATCCAGCTGCATGTGTCCCTGATAATTATTCCGGCAAGAGATGCATCCAGCTGTACGTGTCCCTGATAATTACTCGGCAAGAGGTGCATCCAGCTGCATGTGTCCCTGATAATTACTCCGGCAAGAGGAGCATCCAGCTACACGTGTCCCTGATAATTACTCCACCATGATAATTACACCGGCCAGAGGTGCATCCAGCTACATGTGTCCCTGATAATTACACTGGCAAGATTTGCATCCAGCTGAACGTGTCCCTGATAATTACTCCGGCAAGAGGTGCATCCAGCTGCAAGTGTCCCTGATAATTACTCTGGCAAGAGGTGCATCCAGCTGCAGGTGATCCTGATAATTACACCAGACAGAGGTGCATCCAGATGCAAGTGACCCTGATAATTACTCCGGCAAGAGGTGCATCCAGCTGCACGTGTCCCTGATAATTACAAAGACAAGAGGTGCATCCAGCTGCACATGTCCCTGATAATTACTCCGGCAAGAGGTGCATCCAGCTGCAAGTGACCCTGATAATTACACTGGCAAGAGGTGAATCCAGCTGCACGTGTCCTTGATAATTATACCGGCAAGAGGTTCATCCAGCTGCAAGTGACCCTGACAATTACACCAGCAAAAGGTGCATCCAGCTGCATGTGTCCCTGATAATTACAGTGGCAAGAGGTGCATCCAGCTGCAGGTGACCCTGATAATTACATCAGCCAGAGGTGCATCCAGCTTCATGTGTCCCTGATAATTACTCTGGCAAGATGTGCATCCAAGTTCAAGTATTGCTGATAATTGCATTGGCAAGAGTTGTATCCAGCTGTATGTGTCCATGATAATTACACTGGCAAGAGGTGCATCCAGCTGCACGTATCCCTGATAAGTACTCTGGCAAAAGATGTATCCAGCTGCACGTATCCCTGATAATTACTCCGGCAAGAGGAACATCCAGCTACACGTGTCGCAGATAATTACACTGGCAAGAATTACTTCCAGCTGCAAGTGACCCTGATAATTACACTGGCCAGAGGTGCATCCAGCTGCATGTGTCCCTGATAATTAATCTGGCAAGATTTGCATCCAGCTGAACGTGTCCCTGATAATTACTCTGGCAAGAGGTGCATCCAGCTGCACGGATCCCTGATAATTACTCTGGCAAGAGGTGCATCCAGCTGCAAGTGACCCTGATAATTACACCGGCCAGAGGTGCATCCAGCTGCATGTGTCCCTGATAATTACACTGGCAAGAGGTGCATCCAGCTGCAGGTGACCCTGATAATTACATCAGCCAGAGGTGCATCCAGCTGCATGTGTCCCTGATAATTACTCTTGATAAGAGGTGCATCCAACTTCAAGTATCGCTGATAATTACACTGGCAAGAGTTGCATGAAGCTGTATGTGTCCATGATAATTACACTGGCAAGAGGTGCATCCAGTTGCAAGTGACCCTGATAATTACTCCTGCAAGACGTGCATCCAGCTGCACGTGTCCCTGATAATTACAAAGACAAGAGGTGCATCCAGCTGCACATGTCCCTGATAATTACTCCGGCAAGAAGTGTATCCAGCTGCAAGTGACCCTGATAATTACACTGGCAAGAGGTGAATCCAGCTGCACGTGTCCCTGATAATTATACCGGCAAGAGGTTCATCCAGCTGCAAGTGACACTGATAATTACACCAGCAAGAGGTGCATCCAGCTGCATGTGTCCCTGATAATTACAGTGGCAAGAGGTGCATCCAGCTGCAGGTGACCCTGATAATTACATCAGCCAGAGCTGCATCCAGCTGCAAGTGACCCTGATAATTACTCCGGCAAGAGGTGCATCCAGCTGCACGTGTCCCTGATAAATACAAAGACAAGAGGTGTCTACAGCTGCACATGTCCCTGATAATTACTCCGGCAAGAGGTGTATCCATCTGCAAGTGACCCTGATAATTACACTGGCAAGAGGTGAATCCAGCTACACGTGTCCCAGATAATTACTCTGGCAAGAATTACATCCAGCTGCAAGTGACCCTGAAATTACACCGGCCAGAGGTGCATCCAGCTGCATGTGTCCCTGATAATTAATCTGGCAAGATTTGCATCCAGCTGAACGTTTCCCTGATAATTACTCCGGCAAGAGGTGGATCCAGCTGCACGTGTCCCTGATAATTACTCCGGCAAGAGGTGCATCCAGCTGCACGGGTCCCTGATAATTACTCTGGCAAGAGGTTCATCCAGCTGCAAGTGACCCTGATAATTACACCGGCCAGAGGTGCATCCAGCTGCATGTGTCCCTGATAATTAATCTGGCAATATTTGCATCCAGCTGAACGTGTGCCTGATAATTACTCCGGAAAGAGGTGCATCCATCTGCACGTGTCCCTGATAATTACTCTAGCAAGAGGTGCATCCAGCTGCACGTGTCCCTGATCATTACTATGGTAAGAAGTGCATCCAGCTGCAGGTGACCCTGATAATTACACTGGCCAGAGGTGCATCCAGCTGCAAGTGAACCTTATAATTGCAGCGGCAAGAGTTACATCCAGCTGCAAGTGACCCTGAGAATTACTCCGGCAAGAGGTGCATCCAGCTACATGTGTCCCTGATAATTATTCCGGCAAGAGATGCATCCAGCTGCACATGTCCCTGATAATTACTCCGGCAAGAGGTGCATCCAGCTACACGTGTCCCTGATAATTACAGTGTCAAGAGGTGCATCCAGCTGCACATGTCCCTGATAATTACTCCGGCAAGAGGTGCATCCAGCTGCATGTGTCCCTGATAATTACTCTGGCAAGAGATGCATCCAACTTCAAGTATCGCTGATAATTACACTGGCAAGAGTTGTATCCAGCTGTATGTGTCCATGATAATTACACTGGCAAGAGGTGCATCCAGCTGCACGTATCCCTGATAAGTACTCTGGCAAGAGGTGCATCGAGCTGCACGGTTCCCTGATAATTACTCCGGCAAGAGGTGCATCCAGCTGCAAGTGACCCTGATAATTACACTGGCAAGAGGTGAATCCAACTACACGTGTCCCTGATAATTACACCGGCAAGTGCATCCAGCTGCATGTGTCCCTGATAATTACTCCGGCACGAGGAGCATCCACCTACACTTGTCCCTGATAATTACTCCACCCTGATAATTACACCGGCCAGAGGTGCATCCAGCTGCATGTGTCCTTGATAATTACACTGGCAAGATTTGCATCCAGCTGCACGTGTCCCTGATAATGACTCCGGCAAGAGGTGCATCCAGCTGCAAGTGTCCCTGATAATTACTCTGGTAAGAGGTGCATCCAGCTGCAAGTCAACATTATAATTACACCGGCCAGAGTTGCATCCAGCTGCACGTGTCCCTGATAATTACTCCGGCAAGAGGTGCATCTAGCTGCATGTGTCCCTGAAAATTACACTGGCAAGAGGTGCATCCAGCTGCAGGTGACCGTGATAATTACATCAGCCAGAGGTGCATCCAGTTGCATGTGTCCCTGATAATTACTCTGGATAAGAGGTGCATCCAACTTCAAGTATCGCTGATAATTACACTGGCAAGAGTTGAATGAAGCTGTATGTGTCCATGATAATTACACTGGCAAGAGGTGCATCCAGCTCCACGTGTCCCTGATAATTAAAAAAGACAAGAGGTGCATCAATCTGCACGTGTTCCTGATAATTAATCTGGCAAGAGGTGCATCCAGCTGCACGTGTCCCTGATCATTACTATGGTAAGAGGTGCATCCAGCTGCAGGTGACCCTGATAATTACACTGGCCAGAGGTGCATCCAGCTGCAAATGAACCTGATAATTACAGCGGCAAGAGTTACATCCAGCTGCAAGTGACCCTGATAATTACTCCGGCAAGAGGTGCATCCAGCTGCATGTGTCCCTGATAATTATTCCGGCAAGAGATGCATCCAGCTGTACGTGTCCCTGATAATTACAGTGGCAAGAGGTGCATCCAGCTCCACGTGTCCCTGATAATGACTCCGGAAAGAGGTGCATCCAGCTGCAAGTGTCCCTGATAATTACTCTGGCAAGAGGTGCATCCACTGCAGGTGACCCTGATAATTACATCAGCCAGAGGTGCGTCCAGCTGCATGTGTCCCTGATAATTTCTCTGGATAAGAGGTGCATCCAACTACAAGTATCGCTGATAATTACACTGGCAAGAGTTGCATCCATCAGTATGTGTCCATGATAATTACACTGGCAAGAGGTACATCCAGCTCCACGTGTCCCTGATAATTAAAAACACAAGAGCTGCATCCATCTCCACGTGTCCCTGATAATTACTCTGGCAAGAGGTGCATCCAGCTGCACTTGTCCCTGATCATTACTATGGTGCATCCAGCTGCAGGTGACCCTGATAATTACCCTGGCCAGAGGTGCATCCAGCTTCAAGTGAACCTTATAATTACAGCGGCAAGAGTTACATCCAGCTGCAAGTGACCCTGATAATTACTCCGGCAAGAGTTGCATCCAGCTGCATGTGTCCCTGATAATTATTCCGCCAAGAGATGCATCCAGCTGTACGTGTCCCTCATAATTACTCGGGCAAGAGGTGCATCCAGCTGCATGCGTCCCTGATAATTACTCCGGCAAGAGGTGTATCCAGCTGCAAGTGACCCTGATAATTACACTGGCAAGAGGTGAATCCAGCTGCACGTGTCCCTGATAATTATACCGGCAAGAGGTTCATCCAGCTGCAAGTGACCCTGATAATTACACCAGAAAGAGGTGCATCCAGCTGCATGTGTCCCTGATATTTACAGTGGCAAGAGGTGCATCCAGCTGCAGGTGACCCTGATAATTACATCAGCCAGAGGTGCATCCAGCTGCATGTGTCCCTGATAATTACAGTGGCAATAGGTGCATCCAACTTCAAGTATTGCTGTTAATTACATTGGCAAGAGTTGTATCCAGCTGTATGTGTCCATGATAATTACACTGGCAAGAGGTGCATCCAGCTGCACGTATCCCTGATAAGTACTCTGGCAAGAGGTGTATCCAGCTGCACGTGTCCCTGATAATTACTCCGGCAAGAGGAACATCCAGCTACACGTGTCCCAGATAATTACTCTGGCAAGAATTACATCCAGCTGCAAGTGACCCTGATAATTACACCGGCCAGAGGTGCAACCAGCTGCATGTGTCCCTGATAATTAATCTGGCAAGATTTGCATCCAGCTGAACGTGTCCCTGATAATTACTCGGCAAGAGGTGCATCCAGCTGCATGTGTCCCTGATAATTACTCCGGCAAGAGGAGCATCCAGCTACACGTGTCCCTGATAATTACTCCACCATGATAATTACACCGGCCAGAGGTGCATCCAGCTACATGTGTCCCTGATAATTACACTGGCAAGATTTGCATCCAGCTGAACGTGTCCCTGATAATTACTCCGGCAAGAGGTGCATCCAGCTGCAAGTGTCCCTGATAATTACTCTGGCAAGAGGTGCATCCAGCTGCAGGTGATCCTGATAATTACACCAGACAGAGGTGCATCCAGATGCAAGTGACCCTGATAATTACTCCGGCAAGAGGTGCATCCAGCTGCACGTGTCCCTGATAATTACAAAGACAAGAGGTGCATCCAGCTGCACATGTCCCTGATAATTACTCCGGCAAGAGGTGCATCCAGCTGCAAGTGACCCTGATAATTACACTGGCAAGAGGTGAATCCAGCTGCACGTGTCCCTGATAATTATACCGGCAAGAGGTTCATCCAGCTGCAAGTGACCCTGACAATTACACCAGCAAAAGGTGCATCCAGCTGCATGTGTCCCTGATAATTACAGTGGCAAGAGGTGCATCCAGCTGCAGGTGACCCTGATAATTACATCAGCCAGAGGTGCATCCAGCTTCATGTGTCCCTGATAATTACTCTGGCAAGATGTGCATCCAAGTTCAAGTATTGCTGATAATTGCATTGGCAAGAGTTGTATCCAGCTGTATGTGTCCATGATAATTACACTGGCAAGAGGTGCATCCAGCTGCACGTATCCCTGATAAGTACTCTGGCAAAAGATGTATCCAGCTGCACGTATCCCTGATAATTACTCCGGCAAGAGGAACATCCAGCTACACGTGTCGCAGATAATTACACTGGCAAGAATTACTTCCAGCTGCAAGTGACCCTGATAATTACACTGGCCAGAGGTGCATCCAGCTGCATGTGTCCCTGATAATTAATCTGGCAAGATTTGCATCCAGCTGAACGTGTCCCTGATAATTACTCTGGCAAGAGGTGCATCCAGCTGCACGGGTCCCTGATAATTACTCTGGCAAGAGGTGCATCCAGCTGCAAGTGACCCTGATAATTACACCGGCCAGAGGTGCATCCAGCTGCATGTGTCCCTGATAATTACACTGGCAAGAGGTGCATCCAGCTGCAGGTGACCCTGATAATTACATCAGCCAGAGGTGCATCCAGCTGCATGTGTCCCTGATAATTACTCTTGATAAGAGGTGCATCCAACTTCAAGTATCGCTGATAATTACACTGGCAAGAGTTGCATGAAGCTGTATGTGTCCATGATAATTACACTGGCAAGAGGTGCATCCAGTTGCAAGTGACCCTGATAATTACTCCTGCAAGACGTGCATCCAGCTGCACGTGTCCCTGATAATTACAAAGACAAGAGGTGCATCCAGCTGCACATGTCCCTGATAATTACTCCGGCAAGAAGTGTATCCAGCTGCAAGTGACCCTGATAATTACACTGGCAAGAGGTGAATCCAGCTGCACGTGTCCCTGATAATTATACCGGCAAGAGGTTCATCCAGCTGCAAGTGACACTGATAATTACACCAGCAAGAGGTGCATCCAGCTGCATGTGTCCCTGATAATTACAGTGGCAAGAGGTGCATCCAGCTGCAGGTGACCCTGATAATTACATCAGCCAGAGCTGCATCCAGCTGCAAGTGACCCTGATAATTACTCCGGCAAGAGGTGCATCCAGCTGCACGTGTCCCTGATAAATACAAAGACAAGAGGTGTCTACAGCTGCACATGTCCCTGATAATTACTCCGGCAAGAGGTGTATCCATCTGCAAGTGACCCTGATAATTACACTGGCAAGAGGTGAATCCAGCTACACGTGTCCCAGATAATTACTCTGGCAAGAATTACATCCAGCTGCAAGTGACCCTGAAATTACACCGGCCAGAGGTGCATCCAGCTGCATGTGTCCCTGATAATTAATCTGGCAAGATTTGCATCCAGCTGAACGTTTCCCTGATAATTACACCGGCAAGAGGTGGATCCAGCTGCACGTGTCCCTGATAATTACTCCGGCAATTGGTGCATCCAGCTGCACGGGTCCCTGATAATTACTCTGGCAAGAGGTTCATCCAGCTGCAAGTGACCCTGATAATTACACCGGCCAGAGGTGCATCCAGCTGCATGTGTCCCTGATAATTAATCTGGCAATATTTGCATCCAGCTGAACGTGTGCCTGATAATTACTCCGGAAAGAGGTGCATCCATCTGCACGTGTCCCTGATAATTACTCTAGCAAGAGGTGCATCCAGCTGCACGTGTCCCTGATCATTACTATGGTAAGAAGTGCATCCAGCTGCAGGTGACCCTGATAATTACACTGGCCAGAGGTGCATCCAGCTGCAAGTGAACCTTATAATTGCAGCGGCAAGAGTTACATCCAGCTGCAAGTGACCCTGAGAATTACTCCGGCAAGAGGTGCATCCAGCTACATGTGTCCCTGATAATTATTCCGGCAAGAGATGCATCCAGCTGCACATGTCCCTGATAATTACTCCGGCAAGAGGTGCATCCAGCTACACGTGTCCCTGATAATTACAGTGTCAAGAGGTGCATCCAGCTGCACATGTCCCTGATAATTACTCCGGCAAGAGGTGCATCCAGCTGCATGTGTCCCTGATAATTACACTGGCAAGATTTGCATCCAGCTGCAGGTGACCCAGATAATTACATCAGCCAGAGGTGCATCCAGCTGCATGTGTCCCTGATAATTACTCTGGCAAGAGATGCATCCAACTTCAAGTATCGCTGATAATTACACTGGCAAGAGTTGTATCCAGCTGTATGTGTCCATGATAATTACACTGGCAAGAGGTGCATCCAGCTGCACGTATCCCTGATAAGTACTCTGGCAAGAGGTGCATCGAGCTGCACGGTTCCCTGATAATTACTCCGGCAAGAGGTGCATCCAGCTGCAAGTGACCCTGATAATTACACTGGCAAGAGGTGAATCCAACTACACGTGTCCCTGATAATTACACCGGCAAGTGCATCCAGCTGCATGTGTCCCTGATAATTACTCCGGCACGAGGAGCATCCACCTACACTTGTCCCTGATAATTACTCCACCCTGATAATTACACCGGCCAGAGGTGCATCCAGCTGCATGTGTCCTTGATAATTACACTGGCAAGATTTGCATCCAGCTGCACGTGTCCCTGATAATGACTCCGGCAAGAGGTGCATCCAGCTGCAAGTGTCCCTGATAATTACTCTGGTAAGAGGTGCATCCAGCTGCAAGTCAACATTATAATTACACCGGCCAGAGTTGCATCCAGCTGCACGTGTCCCTGATAATTACTCCGGCAAGAGGTGCATCTAGCTGCATGTGTCCCTGAAAATTACACTGGCAAGAGGTGCATCCAGCTGCAGGTGACCGTGATAATTACATCAGCCAGAGGTGCATCCAGTTGCATGTGTCCCTGATAATTACTCTGGATAAGAGGTGCATCCAACTTCAAGTATCGCTGATAATTACACTGGCAAGAGTTGAATGAAGCTGTATGTGTCCATGATAATTACACTGGCAAGAGGTGCATCCAGCTCCACGTGTCCCTGATAATTAAAAAAGACAAGAGGTGCATCAATCTGCACGTGTTCCTGATAATTAATCTGGCAAGAGGTGCATCCAGCTGCACGTGTCCCTGATCATTACTATGGTAAGAGGTGCATCCAGCTGCAGGTGACCCTGATAATTACACTGGCCAGAGGTGCATCCAGCTGCAAATGAACCTGATAATTACAGCGGCAAGAGTTACATCCAGCTGCAAGTGACCCTGATAATTACTCCGGCAAGAGGTGCATCCAGCTGCATGTGTCCCTGATAATTATTCCGGCAAGAGATGCATCCAGCTGTACGTGTCCCTGATAATTACAGTGGCAAGAGGTGCATCCAGCTCCACGTGTCCCTGATAATGACTCCGGAAAGAGGTGCATCCAGCTGCAAGTGTCCCTGATAATTACTCTGGCAAGAGGTGCATCCACTGCAGGTGACCCTGATAATTACATCAGCCAGAGGTGCGTCCAGCTGCATGTGTCCCTGATAATTTCTCTGGATAAGAGGTGCATCCAACTACAAGTATCGCTGATAATTACACTGGCAAGAGTTGCATCCATCAGTATGTGTCCATGATAATTACACTGGCAAGAGGTACATCCAGCTCCACGTGTCCCTGATAATTAAAAACACAAGAGCTGCATCCATCTCCACGTGTCCCTGATAATTACTCTGGCAAGAGGTGCATCCAGCTGCACTTGTCCCTGATCATTACTATGGTGCATCCAGCTGCAGGTGACCCTGATAATTACCCTGGCCAGAGGTGCATCCAGCTTCAAGTGAACCTTATAATTACAGCGGCAAGAGTTACATCCAGCTGCAAGTGACCCTGATAATTACTCCGGCAAGAGTTGCATCCAGCTGCATGTGTCCCTGATAATTATTCCGCCAAGAGATGCATCCAGCTGTACGTGTCCCTCATAATTACTCGGGCAAGAGGTGCATCCAGCTGCATGCGTCCCTGATAATTACTCCGGCAAGAGGTGTATCCAGCTGCAAGTGACCCTGATAATTACACTGGCAAGAGGTGAATCCAGCTGCACGTGTCCCTGATAATTATACCGGCAAGAGGTTCATCCAGCTGCAAGTGACCCTGATAATTACACCAGAAAGAGGTGCATCCAGCTGCATGTGTCCCTGATATTTACAGTGGCAAGAGGTGCATCCAGCTGCAGGTGACCCTGATAATTACATCAGCCAGAGGTGCATCCAGCTGCATGTGTCCCTGATAATTACAGTGGCAATAGGTGCATCCAACTTCAAGTATTGCTGTTAATTACATTGGCAAGAGTTGTATCCAGCTGTATGTGTCCATGATAATTACACTGGCAAGAGGTGCATCCAGCTGCACGTATCCCTGATAAGTACTCTGGCAAGAGGTGTATCCAGCTGCACGTGTCCCTGATAATTACTCCGGCAAGAGGAACATCCAGCTACACGTGTCCCAGATAATTACTCTGGCAAGAATTACATCCAGCTGCAAGTGACCCTGATAATTACACCGGCCAGAGGTGCAACCAGCTGCATGTGTCCCTGATAATTAATCTGGCAAGATTTGCATCCAGCTGAACGTGTCCCTGATAATTACTCCGGCAAGAGGTGGATCCAGCTGCACGTACCCCTGATAATTACTCCGGCAAGAGGTGCATCCAGCTGCACGGGACCCTGATAATTACTCTGGCAAGAGGTGCATCCAGCTGCAAGTGACCCTGATAATTACACCGGCCAGAGGTGCATCCAGCTGCATGTGTCCCTGATAATTAATCTGGCAATATTTGCATCCAGCTGAACGTGTCCCTGATAATTACTCCGGCAAGAGGTGCATCCAGCTGCACGTGTCCCTGATAATTACTCTGGCAAGAGGTGCATCCAGCTGCACGTGTCCCTGATCATTACTATGGTAAGAGGTGCATCCAGCTGCAGGTGACCCTGATAATTACACTGGCCAGAGGTGCATCCACCTGCAAGTGACCCTGATAATTACACTGGCCAGAGGTGCGTCCAGCTGCAAGTGAACCTTATAATTACAGCGGCAAGAGTTACATCCAGCTGCAAGTGACCCTGATAATTACTCCGGCAAGAGTTGCATCCAGCTGCATGTGTCCCTGATAATTATTCCGCCAAGAGATGCATCCAGCTGTACGTGTCCCTCATAATTACTCGGGCAAGAGGTGCATCCAGCTGCATGCGTCCCTGATAATTACTCCGGCAAGAGGTGTATCCAGCTGCAAGTGACCCTGATAATTACACTGGCAAGAGGTGAATCCAGCTGCACGTGTCCCTGATAATTATACCGGCAAGAGGTTCATCCAGCTGCAAGTGACCCTGATAATTACACCAGAAAGAGGTGCATCCAGCTGCATGTGTCCCTGATATTTACAGTGGCAAGAGGTGCATCCAGCTGCAGGTGACCCTGATAATTACATCAGCCAGAGGTGCATCCAGCTGCATGTGTCCCTGATAATTACAGTGGCAATAGGTGCATCCAACTTCAAGTATTGCTGTTAATTACATTGGCAAGAGTTGTATCCAGCTGTATGTGTCCATGATAATTACACTGGCAAGAGGTGCATCCAGCTGCACGTATCCCTGATAAGTACTCTGGCAAGAGGTGTATCCAGCTGCACGTGTCCCTGATAATTACTCCGGCAAGAGGAACATCCAGCTACACGTGTCCCAGATAATTACTCTGGCAAGAATTACATCCAGCTGCAAGTGACCCTGATAATTACACCGGCCAGAGGTGCAACCAGCTGCATGTGTCCCTGATAATTAATCTGGCAAGATTTGCATCCAGCTGAACGTGTCCCTGATAATTACTCCGGCAAGAGGTGGATCCAGCTGCACGTATCCCTGATAATTACTCCGGCAAGAGGTGCATCCAGCTGCACGGGACCCTGATAATTACTCTGGCAAGAGGTGCATCCAGCTGCAAGTGACCCTGATAATTACACCGGCCAGAGGTGCATCCAGCTGCATGTGTCCCTGATAATTAATCTGGCAATATTTGCATCCAGCTGAACGTGTCCCTGATAATTACTCCGGCAAGAGGTGCATCCAGCTGCACGTGTCCCTGATAATTACTCTGGCAAGAGGTGCATCCAGCTGCACGTGTCCCTGATCATTACTATGGTAAGAGGTGCATCCAGCTGCAGGTGACCCTGATAATTACACTGGCCAGAGGTGCATCCACCTGCAAGTGACCCTGATAATTACACTGGCCAGAGGTGCGTCCAGCTGCAAGTGAACCTTATAATTACAGCGGCAAGAGTTACATCCAGCTGCAAGTGACCCTGATAATTATTCCGGCAAGAGATGCATCCAGCTGTACGTGTCCCTGATAATTACAGTGGCAAGAGGTGCATCCAGCTGCATGTGTCCCTAATAATTACTCAGGATAAGAGGTGCATCCAACTACAAGTATCGCTGATAATTACACTGGCAAGAGTTGCATCCAGCTGTATGTCTCCATGATAATTACACTGGCAAGAGGTACATCCAGCTCCACGTGTCCCTAATAATTAAAAACACAAGAGCTGCATCCATCTCCACGTGTCCCTGATAATTACTCTGGCAAGAGGTGCATCCAGCTGCACGTGTCCCTGATCATTACTATGGTAAGAGCTGCATCCAGCTGCAGGTGACCCTGATAATTACCCTGGCCAGAGGTGCATCCAGCTTCAAGTGAACCTTATAATTACAGCGGCAGGAGTTACATCCAGCTGCAAGTGACCCTGATAATTACTCCGGCAAGAGGTGCATCCAGCTGCATGTGTCCCTTATAATTATTCCGGCAAGAGATGCATCCAGCTGTACGTGTCCCTGATAGTTACTCGGGCAAGAGGTGCATCCAGCTGCATGTGTCCCTGATAATTACTCCAGCAAGAGGTGCATCCAGGTTCACGTGTCCCTGATAATTACAAAGACAAGAGGTGCATCCAGCTGCACATGTCCCTGATAATTACTCCGGCAAGAGGTGTATCCAGCTGCAAGTGACCCAGATAATTACACTGGCAAGAGGTGAATCCAGATGCACGTGTAACTGATAATTATACCGGCAAGAGGTTCATCCAGCTGCAAGTGACCCTGATAATTACACCAGCAAGAGGTGCACCCTGCTGCATGTGTCCCTGATATTTACAGTGGCAAGAGGTGCATCCAGCTGCAGGTGACCCTGATAATTACATCAGCCAGAGGTGCATCCAGCTGCATGTGTCCCTGATAATTACTCTGGCAATAGGTGCATCCAACTTCAAGTATTGCTGATAATTACACTGGCAAGAGGTGTATCCAGCTGCACGTGTCCCTGATAATTACTCCGGCAAGAGGAACATCCAGCTACACGTGTCCCAGATAATTACTCTGGCAAGAATTACATCCAGCTGCAAGTGACCCTGATAATTACACCGGCCAGAGGTGCATCCAGCTGCATGTGTCCCTGATAATTAATCTGGCAAGATTTGCATCCAGCTGAACGTGTCCCTGATAATTACTCCGGCAAGAGGTGGATCCAGCTGCACGTGTCCCTGATAATTACTCCGGCAAGAGGTGCATCCAGCTGCACGGGTCCCTGAAAATTACTCTGGCAAGAGGTGCATCCAGCTGCAAGTGACCCTGATAATTACACCGGCCAGAGGTGCATCCAGCTGCATGTGTCCCTGATAATTAATCTGGCAATATTTGCATCCAGCTGAACGTGTCCCTGATAATTACTCCGGCAAGAGGTGCATCCAGCTGCACGTGTCCCTGATAATTACTCTGGCAAGAGGTGCATCCAGCTGCACGTGTCCCTGATCATTACTATGGTAAGAGGTGCATCCAGCTGCAGGTGACCCTGATAATTACACTGGCCAGAGGTGCATCCAGCTGCAAGTGAACCTTATAATTACAGCGGCAAGAGTTACATCCAGCTGCAAGTCACCCTGAGAATTACTCCGGCAAGAGGTGCATCCAGCTGCATGTGTCCCTGATAATTATTCCGGCAAGAGATGCATCCAGCTGTGCGTGTCCCTGATAATTACAGTGGCAAGAGGTGCATCCAGCTGCACATGTCCCTGATAATTACTCCGGCAAGAGGTACATCCAGCTGCATGTGTCCCTGATAATTACTCCGGCAAGAGGAGCAACCAGCTACACGTGTCCCTGATAATTACTCCACCCTGATAATTACACCGGCCAGAGGTGCATCCAGCTGCATGTGTCCCTGATAATTACACTGGCAAGATTTGCATCCAGCTGCAGGTGACCCTGATAATTACATCAGCCAGAGGTGCATCCAGCTGCATGTGTCCCTGATAATTACTCTGGCAAGAGGTGCATCCAACTTCAAGTATCGCTGATAATTACACTGGCAAGAGTTTTATCCAACTGTATGTGTCCATGATAATTACTCTGGCAAGTGGTGCATCCAGCTGAACGTATCCCTTATAATTACAGCAGCAAGAGTTACATCCAGCTGCAAGTGACCCTGATAATTACTCCGGCAAGAGGTGAATCCTGCTGCAGGTGACCCTGATAATTACACTGGCCAGAGGTGCATCCAGCTGCAAGTGAACCTTATAATTACAGCGGCAAGAGTTACATCCAGCTGCAAGTGACCCTGATAATTACTCCGGCAAGAGGTGCATCCAGCTGCATGTGTCCCTGATAATTATTCCGGCAAGAGATTCATCCAGCTGTACGTGTCCCTGATAATTACAGTGGCAAGAGGTGCATCCAGCTCCACGTGTCCCTGATAATGACTCCGGCAAGAGGTGCATCCAGCTGCAAGTGTCCCTGATAATTACTCTGGCAAGAGGTGCATCCACTGCAGGTGACCCTGATAATTACATCAGCCAGAGGTGCGTCCAGCTGCATGTGTCCCTGATAATTACTCTGGATAAGATGTGCATCAAACTACAAGTATCGCTGATAATTACACTGGCAAGAGTTGCATCCAGCTGTATGTGTCCATGATAATTACACTGGCAAGAGGTACATCCAGCTCCACGTGTCCCTGATAATTAAAAAGACAAGAGCTGCATCCATCTCCACGTGTCCCTGGTAATTACTCTGGCAAGAGGTGCATCCAGCTGCACGTGTCCCTGATCATTACTATGGTAAGAGGTGCATCCAGCTGCAGGTGACCCTGATAATTACCCTGGCCAGAGGTGCATCCAGCTTCAAGTGAACCTTATAATTACAGCGGCAAGAGTTACATCCAGCTGCAAGTGACCCTGATAATTACTCCGGCAAGAGGTGCATCCAGCTGCATGTGTCCCTGATAATTATTCCGGCAAGAGATGCATCCAGCTGTACGTGTCCCTGATAATTACTCGGCAAGAGGTGCATCCAGCTGCATGTGTCCCTGATAATTACTCCGGCAAGAGGAGCATCCAGCTACACGTGTCCCTGATAATTACTCCACCATGATAATTACACCGGCCAGAGGTGCATCCAGCTACATGTGTCCCTGATAATTACACTGGCAAGATTTGCATCCAGCTGAACGTGTCCCTGATAATTACTCCGGCAAGAGGTGCATCCAGCTGCAAGTGTCCCTGATAATTACTCTGGCAAGAGGTGCATCCAGCTGCAGGTGATCCTGATAATTACACCAGACAGAGGTGCATCCAGATGCAAGTGACCCTGATAATTACTCCGGCAAGAGGTGCATCCAGCTGCACGTGTCCCTGATAATTACAAAGACAAGAGGTGCATCCAGCTGCACATGTCCCTGATAATTACTCCGGCAAGAGGTGCATCCAGCTGCAAGTGACCCTGATAATTACACTGGCAAGAGGTGAATCCAGCTGCACGTGTCCCTGATAATTATACCGGCAAGAGGTTCATCCAGCTGCAAGTGACCCTGACAATTACACCAGCAAAAGGTGCATCCAGCTGCATGTGTCCCTGATAATTACAGTGGCAAGAGGTGCATCCAGCTGCAGGTGACCCTGATAATTACATCAGCCAGAGGTGCATCCAGCTTCATGTGTCCCTGATAATTACTCTGGCAAGATGTGCATCCAAGTTCAAGTATTGCTGATAATTGCATTGGCAAGAGTTGTATCCAGCTGTATGTGTCCATGATAATTACACTGGCAAGAGGTGCATCCAGCTGCACGTATCCCTGATAAGTACTCTGGCAAAAGATGTATCCAGCTGCACGTATCCCTGATAATTACTCCGGCAAGAGGAACATCCAGATACACGTGTCGCAGATAATTACACTGGCAAGAATTACTTCCAGCTGCAAGTGACCCTGATAATTACACTGGCCAGAGGTGCATCCAGCTGCATGTGTCCCTGATAATTAATCTGGCAAGATTTGCATCCAGCTGAACGTGTCCCTGATAATTACTCTGGCAAGAGGTGCATCCAGCTGCACGGGTCCCTGATAATTACTCTGGCAAGAGGTGCATCCAGCTGCAAGTGACCCTGATAATTACACCGGCCAGAGGTGCATCCAGCTGCATGTGTCCCTGATAATTACACTGGCAAGAGGTGCATCCAGCTGCAGGTGACCCTGATAATTACATCAGCCAGAGGTGCATCCAGCTGCATGTGTCCCTGATAATTACTCTTGATAAGAGGTGCATCCAACTTCAAGTATCGCTGATAATTACACTGGCAAGAGTTGCATGAAGCTGTATGTGTCCATGATAATTACACTGGCAAGAGGTGCATCCAGTTGCAAGTGACCCTGATAATTACTCCTGCAAGACGTGCATCCAGCTGCACGTGTCCCTGATAATTACAAAGACAAGAGGTGCATCCAGCTGCACATGTCCCTGATAATTACTCCGGCAAGAAGTGTATCCAGCTGCAAGTGACCCTGATAATTACACTGGCAAGAGGTGAATCCAGCTGCACGTGTCCCTGATAATTATACCGGCAAGAGGTTCATCCAGCTGCAAGTGACACTGATAATTACACCAGCAAGAGGTGCATCCAGCTGCATGTGTCCCTGATAATTACAGTGGCAAGAGGTGCATCCAGCTGCAGGTGACCCTGATAATTACATCAGCCAGAGCTGCATCCAGCTGCAAGTGACCCTGATAATTACTCCGGCAAGAGGTGCATCCAGCTGCACGTGTCCCTGATAAATACAAAGACAAGAGGTGTCTACAGCTGCACATGTCCCTGATAATTACTCCGGCAAGAGGTGTATCCATCTGCAAGTGACCCTGATAATTACACTGGCAAGAGGTGAATCCAGCTACACGTGTCCCAGATAATTACTCTGGCAAGAATTACATCCAGCTGCAAGTGACCCTGAAATTACACCGGCCAGAGGTGCATCCAGCTGCATGTGTCCCTGATAATTAATCTGGCAAGATTTGCATCCAGCTGAACGTTTCCCTGATAATTACTCCGGCAAGAGGTGGATCCAGCTGCACGTGTCCCTGATAATTACTCCGGCAAGAGGTGCATCCAGCTGCACGGGTCCCTGATAATTACTCTGGCAAGAGGTTCATCCAGCTGCAAGTGACCCTGATAATTACACCGGCCAGAGGTGCATCCAGCTGCATGTGTCCCTGATAATTAATCTGGCAATATTTGCATCCAGCTGAACGTGTGCCTGATAATTACTCCGGAAAGAGGTGCATCCATCTGCACGTGTCCCTGATAATTACTCTAGCAAGAGGTGCATCCAGCTGCACGTGTCCCTGATCATTACTATGGTAAGAAGTGCATCCAGCTGCAGGTGACCCTGATAATTACACTGGCCAGAGGTGCATCCAGCTGCAAGTGAACCTTATAATTGCAGCGGCAAGAGTTACATCCAGCTGCAAGTGACCCTGAGAATTACTCCGGCAAGAGGTGCATCCAGCTACATGTGTCCCTGATAATTATTCCGGCAAGAGATGCATCCAGCTGCACATGTCCCTGATAATTACTCCGGCAAGAGGTGCATCCAGCTACACGTGTCCCTGATAATTACAGTGTCAAGAGGTGCATCCAGCTGCACATGTCCCTGATAATTACTCCGGCAAGAGGTGCATCCAGCTGCATGTGTCCCTGATAATTACTCTGGCAAGAGATGCATCCAACTTCAAGTATCGCTGATAATTACACTGGCAAGAGTTGTATCCAGCTGTATGTGTCCATGATAATTACACTGGCAAGAGGTGCATCCAGCTGCACGTATCCCTGATAAGTACTCTGGCAAGAGGTGCATCGAGCTGCACGGTTCCCTGATAATTACTCCGGCAAGAGGTGCATCCAGCTGCAAGTGACCCTGATAATTACACTGGCAAGAGGTGAATCCAACTACACGTGTCCCTGATAATTACACCGGCAAGTGCATCCAGCTGCATGTGTCCCTGATAATTACTCCGGCACGAGGAGCATCCACCTACACTTGTCCCTGATAATTACTCCACCCTGATAATTACACCGGCCAGAGGTGCATCCAGCTGCATGTGTCCTTGATAATTACACTGGCAAGATTTGCATCCAGCTGCACGTGTCCCTGATAATGACTCCGGCAAGAGGTGCATCCAGCTGCAAGTGTCCCTGATAATTACTCTGGTAAGAGGTGCATCCAGCTGCAAGTCAACATTATAATTACACCGGCCAGAGTTGCATCCAGCTGCACGTGTCCCTGATAATTACTCCGGCAAGAGGTGCATCTAGCTGCATGTGTCCCTGAAAATTACACTGGCAAGAGGTGCATCCAGCTGCAGGTGACCGTGATAATTACATCAGCCAGAGGTGCATCCAGTTGCATGTGTCCCTGATAATTACTCTGGATAAGAGGTGCATCCAACTTCAAGTATCGCTGATAATTACACTGGCAAGAGTTGAATGAAGCTGTATGTGTCCATGATAATTACACTGGCAAGAGGTGCATCCAGCTCCACGTGTCCCTGATAATTAAAAAAGACAAGAGGTGCATCAATCTGCACGTGTTCCTGATAATTAATCTGGCAAGAGGTGCATCCAGCTGCACGTGTCCCTGATCATTACTATGGTAAGAGGTGCATCCAGCTGCAGGTGACCCTGATAATTACACTGGCCAGAGGTGCATCCAGCTGCAAATGAACCTGATAATTACAGCGGCAAGAGTTACATCCAGCTGCAAGTGACCCTGATAATTACTCCGGCAAGAGGTGCATCCAGCTGCATGTGTCCCTGATAATTATTCCGGCAAGAGATGCATCCAGCTGTACGTGTCCCTGATAATTACAGTGGCAAGAGGTGCATCCAGCTCCACGTGTCCCTGATAATGACTCCGGAAAGAGGTGCATCCAGCTGCAAGTGTCCCTGATAATTACTCTGGCAAGAGGTGCATCCACTGCAGGTGACCCTGATAATTACATCAGCCAGAGGTGCGTCCAGCTGCATGTGTCCCTGATAATTTCTCTGGATAAGAGGTGCATCCAACTACAAGTATCGCTGATAATTACACTGGCAAGAGTTGCATCCATCAGTATGTGTCCATGATAATTACACTGGCAAGAGGTACATCCAGCTCCACGTGTCCCTGATAATTAAAAACACAAGAGCTGCATCCATCTCCACGTGTCCCTGATAATTACTCTGGCAAGAGGTGCATCCAGCTGCACTTGTCCCTGATCATTACTATGGTGCATCCAGCTGCAGGTGACCCTGATAATTACCCTGGCCAGAGGTGCATCCAGCTTCAAGTGAACCTTATAATTACAGCGGCAAGAGTTACATCCAGCTGCAAGTGACCCTGATAATTACTCCGGCAAGAGTTGCATCCAGCTGCATGTGTCCCTGATAATTATTCCGCCAAGAGATGCATCCAGCTGTACGTGTCCCTCATAATTACTCGGGCAAGAGGTGCATCCAGCTGCATGCGTCCCTGATAATTACTCCGGCAAGAGGTGTATCCAGCTGCAAGTGACCCTGATAATTACACTGGCAAGAGGTGAATCCAGCTGCACGTGTCCCTGATAATTATACCGGCAAGAGGTTCATCCAGCTGCAAGTGACCCTGATAATTACACCAGAAAGAGGTGCATCCAGCTGCATGTGTCCCTGATATTTACAGTGGCAAGAGGTGCATCCAGCTGCAGGTGACCCTGATAATTACATCAGCCAGAGGTGCATCCAGCTGCATGTGTCCCTGATAATTACAGTGGCAATAGGTGCATCCAACTTCAAGTATTGCTGTTAATTACATTGGCAAGAGTTGTATCCAGCTGTATGTGTCCATGATAATTACACTGGCAAGAGGTGCATCCAGCTGCACGTATCCCTGATAAGTACTCTGGCAAGAGGTGTATCCAGCTGCACGTGTCCCTGATAATTACTCCGGCAAGAGGAACATCCAGCTACACGTGTCCCAGATAATTACTCTGGCAAGAATTACATCCAGCTGCAAGTGACCCTGATAATTACACCGGCCAGAGGTGCAACCAGCTGCATGTGTCCCTGATAATTAATCTGGCAAGATTTGCATCCAGCTGAACGTGTCCCTGATAATTACTCGGCAAGAGGTGCATCCAGCTGCATGTGTCCCTGATAATTACTCCGGCAAGAGGAGCATCCAGCTACACGTGTCCCTGATAATTACTCCACCATGATAATTACACCGGCCAGAGGTGCATCCAGCTACATGTGTCCCTGATAATTACACTGGCAAGATTTGCATCCAGCTGAACGTGTCCCTGATAATTACTCCGGCAAGAGGTGCATCCAGCTGCAAGTGTCCCTGATAATTACTCTGGCAAGAGGTGCATCCAGCTGCAGGTGATCCTGATAATTACACCAGACAGAGGTGCATCCAGATGCAAGTGACCCTGATAATTACTCCGGCAAGAGGTGCATCCAGCTGCACGTGTCCCTGATAATTACAAAGACAAGAGGTGCATCCAGCTGCACATGTCCCTGATAATTACTCCGGCAAGAGGTGCATCCAGCTGCAAGTGACCCTGATAATTACACTGGCAAGAGGTGAATCCAGCTGCACGTGTCCCTGATAATTATACCGGCAAGAGGTTCATCCAGCTGCAAGTGACCCTGACAATTACACCAGCAAAAGGTGCATCCAGCTGCATGTGTCCCTGATAATTACAGTGGCAAGAGGTGCATCCAGCTGCAGGTGACCCTGATAATTACATCAGCCAGAGGTGCATCCAGCTTCATGTGTCCCTGATAATTACTCTGGCAAGATGTGCATCCAAGTTCAAGTATTGCTGATAATTGCATTGGCAAGAGTTGTATCCAGCTGTATGTGTCCATGATAATTACACTGGCAAGAGGTGCATCCAGCTGCACGTATCCCTGATAAGTACTCTGGCAAAAGATGTATCCAGCTGCACGTATCCCTGATAATTACTCCGGCAAGAGGAACATCCAGCTACACGTGTCGCAGATAATTACACTGGCAAGAATTACTTCCAGCTGCAAGTGACCCTGATAATTACACTGGCCAGAGGTGCATCCAGCTGCATGTGTCCCTGATAATTAATCTGGCAAGATTTGCATCCAGCTGAACGTGTCCCTGATAATTACTCTGGCAAGAGGTGCATCCAGCTGCACGGGTCCCTGATAATTACTCTGGCAAGAGGTGCATCCAGCTGCAAGTGACCCTGATAATTACACCGGCCAGAGGTGCATCCAGCTGCATGTGTCCCTGATAATTACACTGGCAAGAGGTGCATCCAGCTGCAGGTGACCCTGATAATTACATCAGCCAGAGGTGCATCCAGCTGCATGTGTCCCTGATAATTACTCTTGATAAGAGGTGCATCCAACTTCAAGTATCGCTGATAATTACACTGGCAAGAGTTGCATGAAGCTGTATGTGTCCATGATAATTACACTGGCAAGAGGTGCATCCAGTTGCAAGTGACCCTGATAATTACTCCTGCAAGACGTGCATCCAGCTGCACGTGTCCCTGATAATTACAAAGACAAGAGGTGCATCCAGCTGCACATGTCCCTGATAATTACTCCGGCAAGAAGTGTATCCAGCTGCAAGTGACCCTGATAATTACACTGGCAAGAGGTGAATCCAGCTGCACGTGTCCCTGATAATTATACCGGCAAGAGGTTCATCCAGCTGCAAGTGACACTGATAATTACACCAGCAAGAGGTGCATCCAGCTGCATGTGTCCCTGATAATTACAGTGGCAAGAGGTGCATCCAGCTGCAGGTGACCCTGATAATTACATCAGCCAGAGCTGCATCCAGCTGCAAGTGACCCTGATAATTACTCCGGCAAGAGGTGCATCCAGCTGCACGTGTCCCTGATAAATACAAAGACAAGAGGTGTCTACAGCTGCACATGTCCCTGATAATTACTCCGGCAAGAGGTGTATCCATCTGCAAGTGACCCTGATAATTACACTGGCAAGAGGTGAATCCAGCTACACGTGTCCCAGATAATTACTCTGGCAAGAATTACATCCAGCTGCAAGTGACCCTGAAATTACACCGGCCAGAGGTGCATCCAGCTGCATGTGTCCCTGATAATTAATCTGGCAAGATTTGCATCCAGCTGAACGTTTCCCTGATAATTACACCGGCAAGAGGTGGATCCAGCTGCACGTGTCCCTGATAATTACTCCGGCAAGAGGTGCATCCAGCTGCACGGGTCCCTGATAATTACTCTGGCAAGAGGTTCATCCAGCTGCAAGTGACCCTGATAATTACACCGGCCAGAGGTGCATCCAGCTGCATGTGTCCCTGATAATTAATCTGGCAATATTTGCATCCAGCTGAACGTGTGCCTGATAATTACTCCGGAAAGAGGTGCATCCATCTGCACGTGTCCCTGATAATTACTCTAGCAAGAGGTGCATCCAGCTGCACGTGTCCCTGATCATTACTATGGTAAGAAGTGCATCCAGCTGCAGGTGACCCTGATAATTACACTGGCCAGAGGTGCATCCAGCTGCAAGTGAACCTTATAATTGCAGCGGCAAGAGTTACATCCAGCTGCAAGTGACCCTGAGAATTACTCCGGCAAGAGGTGCATCCAGCTACATGTGTCCCTGATAATTATTCCGGCAAGAGATGCATCCAGCTGCACATGTCCCTGATAATTACTCCGGCAAGAGGTGCATCCAGCTACACGTGTCCCTGATAATTACAGTGTCAAGAGGTGCATCCAGCTGCACATGTCCCTGATAATTACTCCGGCAAGAGGTGCATCCAGCTGCATGTGTCCCTGATAATTACACTGGCAAGATTTGCATCCAGCTGCAGGTGACCCAGATAATTACATCAGCCAGAGGTGCATCCAGCTGCATGTGTCCCTGATAATTACTCTGGCAAGAGATGCATCCAACTTCAAGTATCGCTGATAATTACACTGGCAAGAGTTGTATCCAGCTGTATGTGTCCATGATAATTACACTGGCAAGAGGTGCATCCAGCTGCACGTATCCCTGATAAGTACTCTGGCAAGAGGTGCATCGAGCTGCACGGTTCCCTGATAATTACTCCGGCAAGAGGTGCATCCAGCTGCAAGTGACCCTGATAATTACACTGGCAAGAGGTGAATCCAACTACACGTGTCCCTGATAATTACACCGGCAAGTGCATCCAGCTGCATGTGTCCCTGATAATTACTCCGGCACGAGGAGCATCCACCTACACTTGTCCCTGATAATTACTCCACCCTGATAATTACACCGGCCAGAGGTGCATCCAGCTGCATGTGTCCTTGATAATTACACTGGCAAGATTTGCATCCAGCTGCACGTGTCCCTGATAATGACTCCGGCAAGAGGTGCATCCAGCTGCAAGTGTCCCTGATAATTACTCTGGTAAGAGGTGCATCCAGCTGCAAGTCAACATTATAATTACACCGGCCAGAGTTGCATCCAGCTGCACGTGTCCCTGATAATTACTCCGGCAAGAGGTGCATCTAGCTGCATGTGTCCCTGAAAATTACACTGGCAAGAGGTGCATCCAGCTGCAGGTGACCGTGATAATTACATCAGCCAGAGGTGCATCCAGTTGCATGTGTCCCTGATAATTACTCTGGATAAGAGGTGCATCCAACTTCAAGTATCGCTGATAATTACACTGGCAAGAGTTGAATGAAGCTGTATGTGTCCATGATAATTACACTGGCAAGAGGTGCATCCAGCTCCACGTGTCCCTGATAATTAAAAAAGACAAGAGGTGCATCAATCTGCACGTGTTCCTGATAATTAATCTGGCAAGAGGTGCATCCAGCTGCACGTGTCCCTGATCATTACTATGGTAAGAGGTGCATCCAGCTGCAGGTGACCCTGATAATTACACTGGCCAGAGGTGCATCCAGCTGCAAATGAACCTGATAATTACAGCGGCAAGAGTTACATCCAGCTGCAAGTGACCCTGATAATTACTCCGGCAAGAGGTGCATCCAGCTGCATGTGTCCCTGATAATTATTCCGGCAAGAGATGCATCCAGCTGTACGTGTCCCTGATAATTACAGTGGCAAGAGGTGCATCCAGCTCCACGTGTCCCTGATAATGACTCCGGAAAGAGGTGCATCCAGCTGCAAGTGTCCCTGATAATTACTCTGGCAAGAGGTGCATCCACTGCAGGTGACCCTGATAATTACATCAGCCAGAGGTGCGTCCAGCTGCATGTGTCCCTGATAATTTCTCTGGATAAGAGGTGCATCCAACTACAAGTATCGCTGATAATTACACTGGCAAGAGTTGCATCCATCAGTATGTGTCCATGATAATTACACTGGCAAGAGGTACATCCAGCTCCACGTGTCCCTGATAATTAAAAACACAAGAGCTGCATCCATCTCCACGTGTCCCTGATAATTACTCTGGCAAGAGGTGCATCCAGCTGCACTTGTCCCTGATCATTACTATGGTGCATCCAGCTGCAGGTGACCCTGATAATTACCCTGGCCAGAGGTGCATCCAGCTTCAAGTGAACCTTATAATTACAGCGGCAAGAGTTACATCCAGCTGCAAGTGACCCTGATAATTACTCCGGCAAGAGTTGCATCCAGCTGCATGTGTCCCTGATAATTATTCCGCCAAGAGATGCATCCAGCTGTACGTGTCCCTCATAATTACTCGGGCAAGAGGTGCATCCAGCTGCATGCGTCCCTGATAATTACTCCGGCAAGAGGTGTATCCAGCTGCAAGTGACCCTGATAATTACACTGGCAAGAGGTGAATCCAGCTGCACGTGTCCCTGATAATTATACCGGCAAGAGGTTCATCCAGCTGCAAGTGACCCTGATAATTACACCAGAAAGAGGTGCATCCAGCTGCATGTGTCCCTGATATTTACAGTGGCAAGAGGTGCATCCAGCTGCAGGTGACCCTGATAATTACATCAGCCAGAGGTGCATCCAGCTGCATGTGTCCCTGATAATTACAGTGGCAATAGGTGCATCCAACTTCAAGTATTGCTGTTAATTACATTGGCAAGAGTTGTATCCAGCTGTATGTGTCCATGATAATTACACTGGCAAGAGGTGTATCCAGCTGCACGTGTCCCTGATAATTACTCCGGCAAGAGGAACATCCAGCTACACGTGTCCCAGATAATTACTCTGGCAAGAATTACATCCAGCTGCAAGTGACCCTGATAATTACACCGGCCAGAGGTGCAACCAGCTGCATGTGTCCCTGATAATTAATCTGGCAAGATTTGCATCCAGCTGAACGTGTCCCTGATAATTACTCCGGCAAGAGGTGGATCCAGCTGCACGTATCCCTGATAATTACTCCGGCAAGAGGTGCATCCAGCTGCACGGGACCCTGATAATTACTCTGGCAAGAGGTGCATCCAGCTGCAAGTGACCCTGATAATTACACCGGCCAGAGGTGCATCCAGCTGCATGTGTCCCTGATAATTAATCTGGCAATATTTGCATCCAGCTGAACGTGTCCCTGATAATTACTCCGGCAAGAGGTGCATCCAGCTGCACGTGTCCCTGATAATTACTCTGGCAAGAGGTGCATCCAGCTGCACGTGTCCCTGATCATTACTATGGTAAGAGGTGCATCCAGCTGCAGGTGACCCTGATAATTACACTGGCCAGAGGTGCATCCACCTGCAAGTGACCCTGATAATTACACTGGCCAGAGGTGCGTCCAGCTGCAAGTGAACCTTATAATTACAGCGGCAAGAGTTACATCCAGCTGCAAGTGACCCTGATAATTATTCCGGCAAGAGATGCATCCAGCTGTACGTGTCCCTGATAATTACAGTGGCAAGAGGTGCATCCAGCTGCATGTGTCCCTAATAATTACTCAGGATAAGAGGTGCATCCAACTACAAGTATCGCTGATAATTACACTGGCAAGAGTTGCATCCAGCTGTATGTCTCCATGATAATTACACTGGCAAGAGGTACATCCAGCTCCACGTGTCCCTAATAATTAAAAACACAAGAGCTGCATCCATCTCCACGTGTCCCTGATAATTACTCTGGCAAGAGGTGCATCCAGCTGCACGTGTCCCTGATCATTACTATGGTAAGAGCTGCATCCAGCTGCAGGTGACCCTGATAATTACCCTGGCCAGAGGTGCATCCAGCTTCAAGTGAACCTTATAATTACAGCGGCAGGAGTTACATCCAGCTGCAAGTGACCCTGATAATTACTCCGGCAAGAGGTGCATCCAGCTGCATGTGTCCCTTATAATTATTCCGGCAAGAGATGCATCCAGCTGTACGTGTCCCTGATAGTTACTCGGGCAAGAGGTGCATCCAGCTGCATGTGTCCCTGATAATTACTCCAGCAAGAGGTGCATCCAGGTTCACGTGTCCCTGATAATTACAAAGACAAGAGGTGCATCCAGCTGCACATGTCCCTGATAATTACTCCGGCAAGAGGTGTATCCAGCTGCAAGTGACCCAGATAATTACACTGGCAAGAGGTGAATCCAGATGCACGTGTAACTGATAATTATACCGGCAAGAGGTTCATCCAGCTGCAAGTGACCCTGATAATTACACCAGCAAGAGGTGCACCCTGCTGCATGTGTCCCTGATATTTACAGTGGCAAGAGGTGCATCCAGCTGCAGGTGACCCTGATAATTACATCAGCCAGAGGTGCATCCAGCTGCATGTGTCCCTGATAATTACTCTGGCAATAGGTGCATCCAACTTCAAGTATTGCTGATAATTACACTGGCAAGAGGTGTATCCAGCTGCACGTGTCCCTGATAATTACTCCGGCAAGAGGAACATCCAGCTACACGTGTCCCAGATAATTACTCTGGCAAGAATTACATCCAGCTGCAAGTGACCCTGATAATTACACCGGCCAGAGGTGCATCCAGCTGCATGTGTCCCTGATAATTAATCTGGCAAGATTTGCATCCAGCTGAACGTGTCCCTGATAATTACTCCGGCAAGAGGTGGATCCAGCTGCACGTGTCCCTGATAATTACTCCGGCAAGAGGTGCATCCAGCTGCACGGGTCCCTGAAAATTACTCTGGCAAGAGGTGCATCCAGCTGCAAGTGACCCTGATAATTACACCGGCCAGAGGTGCATCCAGCTGCATGTGTCCCTGATAATTAATCTGGCAATATTTGCATCCAGCTGAACGTGTCCCTGATAATTACTCCGGCAAGAGGTGCATCCAGCTGCACGTGTCCCTGATAATTACTCTGGCAAGAGGTGCATCCAGCTGCACGTGTCCCTGATCATTACTATGGTAAGAGGTGCATCCAGCTGCAGGTGACCCTGATAATTACACTGGCCAGAGGTGCATCCAGCTGCAAGTGAACCTTATAATTACAGCGGCAAGAGTTACATCCAGCTGCAAGTCACCCTGAGAATTACTCCGGCAAGAGGTGCATCCAGCTGCATGTGTCCCTGATAATTATTCCGGCAAGAGATGCATCCAGCTGTGCGTGTCCCTGATAATTACAGTGGCAAGAGGTGCATCCAGCTGCACATGTCCCTGATAATTACTCCGGCAAGAGGTACATCCAGCTGCATGTGTCCCTGATAATTACTCCGGCAAGAGGAGCAACCAGCTACACGTGTCCCTGATAATTACTCCACCCTGATAATTACACCGGCCAGAGGTGCATCCAGCTGCATGTGTCCCTGATAATTACACTGGCAAGATTTGCATCCAGCTGCAGGTGACCCTGATAATTACATCAGCCAGAGGTGCATCCAGCTGCATGTGTCCCTGATAATTACTCTGGCAAGAGGTGCATCCAACTTCAAGTATCGCTGATAATTACACTGGCAAGAGTTTTATCCAACTGTATGTGTCCATGATAATTACTCTGGCAAGTGGTGCATCCAGCTGAACGTATCCCTTATAATTACAGCAGCAAGAGTTACATCCAGCTGCAAGTGACCCTGATAATTACTCCGGCAAGAGGTGAATCCTGCTGCATGTGTCCCTGATCATTACTCTGGCAAGTGGTGCATCCAGCTGAACGTATCCCTTATGATTACAGCGCCAAGAGTTACATCCAGCTGCAAGTGACCCTGATAATTACTCCGGCAAGAGGTGCATCCAGCTGCATTTATCCCTGTTAATTGTTCCGGCAAGAGTGCATCCAGCTGTACGTGTCCCTGATAATTACTCCGGCAAGAGGTGCATCCAGCTGCATGTATCACTGATAATTACTCCGGCAAGAGTTGCATCCAGCTGCACATGTCCCTGATAATTACTCCGGCAAGAGGTGCATCCACCTGCATGTGTCCCTGATAATTACTCCGGCAAGAGGAGCATCCAGCTACACGTGTCCCTGATAATTACTCCACCCTGATAATTACACCGGCCAGAGGAGCATCCAGCTGCATGTGTCCCTGATAATTACACAGGCAAGATTTGCATCCAGCTGAACGTGTCCCTTATAATTACTCTGGCAAGAGGTGCATCCAGCTGCATGTGTCCCTGATAATTACACAGGCAAGATTTGCATCCAGCTGCACGTGTCCCTGATAATTACAAAGACAAGAGGTGCATCCAGCTGCACATGTCCCTGATAATTACTCCGGCAAGAGGTGTATCCAGCTGCAAGTGACCCTGATAATTACACTGGCAAGAGGTGAATCCAGCTACACGTGTCCCAGATAATTACTCTGGCAAGTATTACATCCAGCTGCAAGTGACCCTGATAATTACACCGGCCAGTGGTGCATCCAGCTGCATGTGTCCCTGATAATTAATCTGGCAAGATTTGCATCCAGCTGAACGTTTCCCTGATAATTACTCCGGCAAGAGGTGGATCCAGCTGCACGTGTCCCTGATAATTACTCCGGCAAGAGGTGCATCCAGCTGCACGGGTCCCTGAT
This sequence comes from Narcine bancroftii, assembly GCF_036971445.1. NCBI lineage: Eukaryota > Metazoa > Chordata > Chondrichthyes > Torpediniformes > Narcinidae > Narcine > Narcine bancroftii. Next base: position 41,028,312 of record NC_091481.1, read on the forward strand.
AATTACTCTGGCAAGAGGTTCATCCAGCTGCAATTGACCCTGATAATTACACCGGCCAGAGGTGCATCCAGCTGCATGTGTCCCTGATAATTAATCTGGCAATATTTGCATCCAGCTGAACGTGTCCCTGATAATTACTCCGGCAAGAGGTGCATCCATGTGCACGTGTCCCTGATAATTACTCTGGCAAGAGATGCATCCAGCTGAACGTGTCCCTGATCATTACTATGGTAAGAGGTGAATCCAGCTGCAGGTGACCCTGATAATTACACTGGCCAGAGGTGCATCCAGCTGCAAGTGAACCTTATAATTACAGCGGCAAGAGTTACATCCAGCTGCAAGTGACCCTGAGAATTACTCCGGCAAGAGGTGCATCGAGCTGCATGTTTCCCTGATAATTATTCCGGCAAGAGATGCATCCAGCTGCACATGTCCCTGATAATTACTCCGGCAAGAGGTGCATCCAGCTACACGTGTCCCTGATAATTACTCCACCCTGATAATTACAGTGTCAAGAGGTGCATCCAGCTGCACATGTCCCTGATAATTACTCCGGCAAGAGGTGCATCCAGCTACACGTGTCCCTGATAATTACTCCACCCTGATAATTACACCGGCCAGAGGTGCATCCAGCTGCATGTGTCCCTGATAATTACACTGGCAAGATTTGCATGCAGCTGCAGGTGACCCTGATAATTACATCAGCTTGAGGTGCATCCAGCTGCATGTGTCCCTGATAATTACTCCGGCAAGAGGTGCATCCAGCTACACGTGTCCCTGATAATTACTCCACCCTGATAATTACACCGGCCAGAGGTGCATCCAGCTGCATGTGTCCCTGATAATTACACTGGCAAGATTTGCATGCAGCTGCAGGTGACCCTGATAATTACATCAGCTTGAGGTGCATCCAGCTGCATGTGTCCATGATAATTACACTGGCAAGAGGTGCATCCAGCTGCACGTATCCCTGATAAGTACTCTGGCAAGAGGTGCATCGAGCTGCAAGTGTCCCTGATAATTACTCCAGCAAGAGGTGCATCCAGCTGCAAGTGACCCTGATAATTACACTGGCAAGAGGTGAATCCAACTACACGTGTCCCAGATAATTACACCGGCAAGAGGTTTATCCAGCTGCAAGTGACCCTGATAATTACACCAGCAAGAGGTGCATCCAGCTGCATGTGTCCCTGATAATTACTCCGGCAAGAGGAGCATCCACCTACACTTGTCCCTGATAATTACTCCACCCTGATAATTACAGCGGCCAGAGGTGTATCCAGCTGCATGTGTCCTTGATAATTACACTGGCAAGATTTGCATCCAGCTGCACGTCTCCCTGATAATGACTCCGGCAAGAGGTGCATCCAGCTGCAAGTGAACATTATAATTACACTGGCCAGAGTTGCATCCAGCTGCACGTGTCCCTGATAATTACTCCGGCAAGAGGTGCATCTAGCTGCATGTGTCCCTGATAATTACACTGGCAAGAGGTGCATCCAGCTGCAGGTGACCCTGATAATTACATCAGCCAGAGGTGCATCCAGTTGCATGTGTCCCTGAAAATTACTCTGGATAAGAGGTGCATCCAACTTCAAGTATCGCTGATAATTACACTGGCAAGTGTTGCATGAAGCTGTATGTGTCCATGATAATTACACTGGCAAGAGGTGCATCCAGCTCCACGTGTCCCTGATAATTAAAAATACAAGAGGTGCATCAATCTGCACGTGTTCCTGATAATTACTTGGTAAGAGGTGCATCCAGCTGCACGTGTCCCTGATCATTACTATGGTAAAAGGTGCATCCAGCTGCAGGTGACCCTGATAATTACACTGGCCAGAGGTGCATCCAGCTGCAAGTGAACCTTATAATTAGAGCGGCAAGAGTTACATCCAGCTGCAAGTGACCCTGATAATTACAAAGACAAGAGGTGCATCCAGCTGCATGTGTCCCTGATAATTATTCCGGAAAGAGATGCATCCAGCTGTACGTGTCCCTGATAATTACAGTGGCAAGAGGTGCATCCAGCTCGACGTGTCCCTGATAATGACTCCGGAAAGAGGTGCATCCAGCTGCAAGTGTCCCTGATAATTACTCTGGCAAGAGGTGCATCCACTGCAGGTGACCCTGATAATTACATCAGCCAGAGGTGCGTCCAGCTGCATGTGTCCCTGATAATTACTCTGGATAAGAGGTGCATCCAACTACAAGTATCGCTGATAATTACACTGGCAAGAGTTGCATCCAGCTGTATGTGTCCATGATAATTACACTGGCAAGAGATACATCCAGCTCCACGTGTCCCTGATAATTAAAAAGACAAGTGCTGCATTCATCTCCACGTGTCCCTGATAATTACTCTGGCAAGAGGTGCATCCAGCTGCAGGTGACCCTGATAATTACCCTGGCCAGAGGTGCATCCAGCTTCAAGTGAACCTTATAATTACAGCGGCAAGAGTTACATCCAGCTGCAAGTGACCCTGATAATTACTCCGGCAAGAGTTACATCCAGCTGCATGTGACCCTGATAATTACTCCGGCAAGAGGTGCATCCAGCTGCATGTGTCCCAGATAATTATTCCGGCAAAAGATGCATCCAGCTGTACGTGTCCCTGAAAATTACTCGGGCAAGAGGTGCATCCAGCTGCATGTGTCCCTGATATTTACTCCTCAAGAGGAGCATCCAGCTACACGTGTCCCTGATAATTACTCCACCCTGATAATTACACCGGCCAGAGGTGCATCCAGCTGCAAGTGACCCTGATAATTACTCCGGCAAGAGGTGCATCCAGCTGCACGTGTCCCTGATAATTATACCGGCAAGAGGTTCATCCAGCTGCAAGTGACCCTGATAATTACACCAGCAAAAGGTGCATCCAGCTGCATGTGTCCCTGATAATTACAGTGGCAAGAGGTGCATCCAGCTACAGGTGACCCTGATAATTGCATCAGCCAGAGGTGCATCCCGCTGCATGTGTCCCTGATAATTACTCTGGCAAGAGGTGCATCCAACTTCAAGTATTGCTGATAATTGCATTGGCAAGAGTTGTATCCAGCTGTATGTGTACATGATAATTACACTGGCAAGAGGTGCATCCAGCTGCACGTATCCCTGATAAGTACTCTGGCAAGAGGTGTATCCAGCTGCACGTGTCCCTGATAATTACTCGGGCATGAGGAACATCCAGCTACACGTGTCCCTGATAATTACTCTGGCAAGAGGTGCATCCAACTTCAAGTATCGCTGATAATTACACTGGCAAGAGTTGTATCCAGCTGTATGTGTCCATGATAATTACTCTGGCAAGTGGTGCATCCAGCTGAACGTATCCCTTATAATTACAGCAGCAAGAGATACATCCAGCTGCAAGTGACCCTGATAATTACTCCGGCAAGAGGTGCATCCAGCTGCATGTGTCCCTGATAATTACTCTGGCAAGTGGTGCATCCAGCTGAACGTATCCCTTATAATTACAGCGCCAAGAGTTACATCCAGCTGCAAGTGACCCTGATAATTACTCCGGCAAGAGGTGCATCCAGCTGCATTTATCCCTATTAATTATTCCGGCAAGAGATGCATCCGGCTGTACGTGTCCCTGATAATTACTCCGGCAAGAGGTGCATCCAGCTGCATGTATCCCTGATAATTACTCCGGCAAGAGTTGCATCCAGCTGCACATGTCCCTGATAATTACTCCGGCAAGAGGTGCATCCACCTGCATGTGTCCCTGATAATTACTCCGGCAAGAGGAGCATCCAGCTACAATTGTCCCTGATAATTAATCCACCCTGATAATTACACCGGCCAGAGGTGCATCCAGCTGCATGTGTCCCTGATAATTACTCTGGCAAGAGGTGAATCCAGCTGCACGTGTCCCTGATAATTATACCGGCAAGAGGTTCATCCAGCTGCAAGTGACCCTGATAATTACACCAGCAAAAGGTGCATCCAGCTGCATGTGTCCCTGATAATTACAGTGGCAAGAGGTGCATCCAGCTACAGGTGACCCTGATAATTACATCAGCCAGAGGTGCATCCAGCTGCACGTATCCCTGATAAGTACTCTGGCAAGAGGTGTATCCAGCTGCACGTGTCCCTGATAATTACTCGGGCAAGAGGAACATCCAGCGACACGTGTCCCAGATAATTACTCTGGCAAGAATTACATCCAGCTGCAAGTGACGCTATAATTACACCGGCCAGAGGTGCATCCAGCTTCAAGTGTCCCTGATAATTATTCCGGCAAGAGATGCATCCAGCTGCATGTGTCCCTGATAATTACTCTGGCAAGTGGTGCATCCAGCTGAACGTATCCCTTATAATTACAGCGCCAAGAGTTACATCCAGCTGCAAGTGTCCCTGATAATTACTCCGGCAAGAGTTGCATCCAGCTGCATTTATCCCTATTAATTATTCCGGCAAGAGATGCATCCGGCTGTACGTGTCCCTGATAATTACTCCGGCAAGAGGTGCATCCAGCTGCATGTATCCCTGATAATTACTCCGGCAAGAGGTGCATCCAGCTGCACGTATCCCTGATAAGTACTCTGGCAAGAGGTGCATCGAGCTGCACGTGTCCCTGATAATTACTCCAGCAAGAGGTGCATCCAGCTGCAAGTGACCCTGATAATTACACTGGCAAGAGGTGAATCCAACTACACGTGTCCCAGATAATTACACCGGCAAGAGGTTTATCCAGCTGCAAGTGACCCTGATAATTACACCAGCAAGAGGTGCATCCAGCTGCATGTGTCCCTGATAATTACTCCGGCAAGAGGAGCATCCACCTACACTTGTCCCTGATAATTACTCCACCCTGATAATTACAGCGGCCAGAGGTGCATCCAGCTGCATGTGTCCTTGATAATTACACTGGCAAGATTTGCATCCAGCTGCACGTCTCCCTGATAATGACTCCGGCAAGAGGTGCATCCAGCTGCACGTGTCCCTGATAATTACTCCGGCAAGAGGTGCATCTAGCTGCATGTGTCCCTGATAATTACACTGGCAAGAGGTGCATCCAGCTGCAGGTGACCCTGATAATTACATCAGCCAGAGGTGCATCCAGTTGCATGTGTCCCGGATAATTACTCTGGATAAGAGGTGCATCCAACTTCAAGTATCGCTGATAATTACACTGGCAAGTGTTGCATGAAGCTGTATGTGTCCATGATAATTACACTGGCAAGAGGTGCATCCAGCTCCACGTGTCCCTGATAATTAAAAATACAAGAGGTGCATCAATCTGCACGTGTTCCTGATAATTACTTGGTAAGAGGTGCATCCAGCTGCACGTGTCCCTGATCATTACTATGGTAAAAGGTGCATCCAGCTGCAGGTGACCCTGATAATTACACTGGCCAGAGGTGCATCCAGCTGCAAGTGAACATTATAATTACAGCGGCAAGAGTTACATCCAGCTGCAAGTGACCCTGATAATTACAAAGACAAGAGGTGCATCCAGCTGCATGTGTCCCTGATAATTATTCCGGCAAGAGATGCATCCAGCTGTACGTGTCCCTGATAATTACAGTGGCAAGAGGTGCATCCAGCTCGACGTGTCCCTGATAATGACTCCGGAAAGAGGTGCATCCAGCTGCAAGTGTCCCTGATAATTACTCTGGCAAGAGGTGCATCCACTGCAGGTGACCCTGATAATTACATCAGCCAGAGGTGCGTCCAGCTGCATGTGTCCCTGATAATTACTCTGGATAAGAGGTGCATCCAACTACAAGTATCGCTGATAATTACACTGGCAAGAGTTGCATCCAGCTGTATGTGTCCATGATCATTACACTGGCAAGAGGTACATCCAGCTCCACGTGTCCCTGATAATTAAAAAGACAAGTGCTGCATTCATCTCCACGTGTCCCTGATAATTACTCTGGCAAGAGGTGCATCCAGCTGCACGTGTCCCTGATCATTACTATGGTAAGAGCTGCATCCAGCTGCAGGTGACCCTGATAATTACCCTGGCCAGAGGTGCATCCAGCTTCAAGTGAACCTTATAATTACAGCGGCAAGAGTTACATCCAGCTGCAAGTGACCCTGATAATTACTCCGGCAAGAGGTGCATCCAGCTGCATGTGTCCCTGATAATTATTCCGGCAAAAGATGCATCCAGCTGTACGTGTCCCTGAAAATTACTCGGGCAAGAGGTGCATCCAGCTGCATGTGTCCCTGATAATTACTCCGGCAAGAGGAGCATCCAGCTACACGTGTCCCTGATAATTACTCCACCCTGATAATTACACCGGCCAGAGGTGCATCCAGCTGCAAGTGACCCTGATAATTACTCCGGCAAGAGGTGCATCCAGCTGCACGTGATCCTGATAATTATACCGGCAAGAGGTTCATCCAGCTGCAATTGACCCTGATAATTACACCAGCAAAAGGTGCATCCAGCTGCATGTGTCCCTGATAATTACAGTGGCAAGAGGTGCATCCAGCTACAGGTGACCCTGATAATTGTATCAGCCAGAGGTGCATCCCGCTGCATGTGTCCCTGATAATTACTCTGGCAAGAGGTGCATCCAACTTCAAGTATTGCTGATAATTGCATTGGCAAGAGTTGTATCCAGCTGTATGTGTACATGATAATTACACTGGCAAGAGGTGCATCCAGCTGCACGTATCCCTGATAAGTACTCTGGCAAGAGGTGTATCCAGCTGCACGTGTCCCTGATAATTACTCGGGCAAGAGGAACATCCAGCTACACGTGTCCCAGATAATTACTCTGGCAAGAATTACATCCAGCTGCAAGTGACCCTATAATTACACCGGCCAGAGGTGTATCCAGCTGCATGTGGCCCTGATAATTATTCCGGCAAGAGATGCATCCAGCTGTGCGTGTCCCTGATAATTACAGTGGCAAGAGGTGCATCCAGCTGCACATGTCCCTGATAATTACTCCGGCAAGAGGTGCATCCAGCTGCATGTGTCCCTGATAATTACTCCGGCAAGAGGAGCAACCAGCTACACGTGTCCCTGATAATTACTCCACCCTGATAATTACATCGGCCAGAGATGCATCCAGCTGCATGTGTCCCTGATAATTATACTGGCAAGATTTGCATCCAGCTGCAGGTGACCCTGATAATTACATCAGCCAGAGGTGCATCCAGCTGCATGTGTCCCTGATAATTACTCTGGCAAGAGGTGCATCCAACTTCAAGTATCGCTGATAATTACACTGGCAAGAGTTGTATCCAGCTGTATGTGTCCATGATAATTACTCTGCCAAGTGGTGCAACCAGCTGAACGTATCCCTTATAATTACAGCAGCAAGAGATACATCCAGCTGCAAGTGACCCTGATAATTACTCCGGCAAGAGGTGCATCCAGCTGCATGTGTCCCTGATAATTACTCTGGCAAGTGGTGCATCCAGCTGAACGTATCCCTTATAATTACAGCGCCAAGAGTTACATCCAGCTGCAAGTGACCCTGATAATTACTCCGGCAAGAGGTGCATCCAGCTGCATTTATCCCTATTAATTATTCCGGCAAGAGATGCATCCGGCTGTACGTGTCCCTGATAATTACTCCGGCAAGAGGTGCATCCAGCTGCATGTATCCCTGATAATTACTCCGGCAAGAGTTGCATCCAGCTGCACATGTCCCTGATAATTACTCCGGCAAGAGGTGCATCCACCTGCATGTGTCCCTGATAATTACTCCGGCAAGAGGAGCATCCAGCTACAATTGTCCCTGATAATTACTCCACCCTGATAATTACACCGGCCAGAGGTGCATCCAGCTGCATGTGTCCCTGATAATTACTCTGGCAAGAGGTGAATCCAGCCGCACGTGTCCCTGATAATTATACCGGCAAGAGGTTCATCCAGCTGCAAGTGACCCTGATAATTACACCAGCAAAACGTGCATCCAGCTGCATGTGTCCCTGATAATTACAGTGGCAAGAGGTGCATCCAGCTACAGGTGACCCTGATAATTACAACAGCCAGAGGTGCATCCAGCTGCACGTATCCCTGATAAGTACTCTGGCAAGAGGTGTATCCAGCTACACGTGTCCCTGATAATTACTCGGGCAAGAGGAACATCCAGCTACACGTGTCCCAGATAATTACTCTGGCAAGAATTACATCCAGCTGCAAGTGACCCTATAATTACACCGGCCAGAGGTGTATCCAGCTGCATGTGTCCCTGATAATTATTCCGGCAAGAGATGCATCCAGCTGTGCGTGTCCCTGATAATTACAGTGGCAAGAGGTGCATCCAGCTGCACATGTCCCTGATAATTACTCCGGCAAGAGGTGCATCCAGCTGCATGTGTCCCTGATAATTACTCCGGCAAGAGGAGCAACCAGCTACACGTGTCCCTGATAATTACTCCACCCTGATAATTACATCGGCCAGAGATGCATCCAGCTGCATGTGTCCCTGATAATTACACTGGCAAGATTTGCATCCAGCTGCAGGTGACCCTGATAATTACATCAGCCAGAGGTGCATCCAGCTGCATGTGTCCCTGATAATTACTCTGGCAAGAGGTGCATCCAACTTCAAGTATCGCTGATAATTACACTGGCAAGAGTTGTATCCAGCTGTATGTGTCCATGATAATTACTCTGGCAAGTGGTGCATCCAGCTGAACGTATCCCTTATAATTACAGCATCAAGAGATACATCCAGCTGCAAGTGACCCTGATAATTACTCCGGCAAGAGGTGCATCCAGCTGCATGTGTCCCTGATAATTACTCTGGCAAGTGGTGCATCCAGCTGAACGTATCCCTTATAATTACAGCGCCAAGAGTTACATCCAGCTGCAAGTGACCCTGATAATTACTCCGGCAAGAGGTGCATCCAGCTGCATTTATCCCTATTAATTATTCCGGCAAGAGATGCATCCGGCTGTACGTGTCCCTGATAATTACTCCGGCAAGAGGTGCATCCAGCTGCATGTATCCCTGATAATTACTCCGGCAAGAGTTGCATCCAGCTGCACATGTCCCTGATAATTACTCCGGCAAGAGGTGCATCCACCTGCATGTGTCCCTGATAATTACTCCGGCAAGAGGAGCATCCAGCTACAATTGTCCCTGATAATTACTCCACCCTGATAATTACACCGGCCAGAGGTGCATCCAGCTGCATGTGTCCCTGATAATTACTCTGGCAAGAGGTGAATCCAGCTGCACGTGTCCCTGATAATTATACCGGCAAGAGGTTCATCCAGCTGCAAGTGACCCTGATAATTACACCAGCAAAACGTGCATCCAGCTGCATGTGTCCCTGATAATTACAGTGGCAAGAGGTGCATCCAGCTACAGGTGACCCTGATAATTACATCAGCCAGAGGTGCATCCAGCTACACGTATCCCTGATAAGTACTCTGGCAAGAGGTGTATCCAGCTGCACGTGTCCCTCATAATTACTCGGGCAAGAGGAACATCCAGCTACACGTGTCCCAGACAATTACTCTGGCAAGAATTACATCCAGCTGCAAGTGACCCTATAATTACACCGGCCAGAGGTGCATCCAGCTGCATGTGTCCCTGATAATTATTCCGGCAAGAGATGCATCCAGCTGTGCGTGTCCCTGATAATTACAGTGGCAAGAGGTGCATCCAGCTGCAGGTGACCCTGATAATTACATCAGCCAGAGGTGCATCCAGCTGCATGTGTCCCTGATAATTACTCTGGCAAGAGGTGCATCCAACTTCAAGTATCGCTGATAATTACACTGGTAAGAGTTGTATCCAGCTGTATGTGTCCATGATAATTACTCTGGCAAGTGGTGCATCCAGCTGAACGTATCCCTTATAATTACAGCAGCAAGAGTTACATCCAGCTGCAAGTGACCCTGATAATTACTCCGGCAAGAGGTGCATCCAGCTGCATGTGTACCTGATAATTACTCTGGCAAGTGGTGCATCCAGCTGAACGTATCCCTTATAATTACAGCGCCAAGAGTTACATCCAGCTGCAAGTGACCCTGATAATTACTCCGGCAAGAGGTGCATCCAGCTGCATTTATCCCTGTTAATTATTCCGGCAAGAGATGCATCCAGCTGTACGTGTCCCTGATAATTACTCCGGCAAGAGGTGCATCCAGCTGCATGTATCCCTGATAATTACTCCGGCAAGAGTTGCATCCAGCTGCACATGTCCCTGATAATTACTCCGGCAAGAGGTGCATCCACCTGCATGTGTCCCTGATAATTACTCCGGCAAGAGGAGCATCCAGCTACAATTGTCCCTGATAATTACTCCACCCTGATAATTACACCGGCCAGAGGTGCATCCAGCTGCACGTGTCCCTGATAATTATACCGGCAAGAGGTTCATCCAGCTGCAAGTGACCCTGATACTTACACCAGCAAGAGGTGCATCCAGCTGCATGTGTCCCTGATAATTACAGTGGCAAGAGGTGCATCCAGCTGCAGGTGACCCTGATAATTACATCAGCCAGAGCTGCATCCAGCTGCAAGTGACCCTGATAATTACTCCGGCAAGAGGTGCATCCAGCTGCAAGTGACCCTGATAATTACTCCGGCAAGAGGTGCATCCAGCTGCACGTGTCCCTGATAATTATACCGGCAAGAGGTTCATCCAGCTGCAAGTGACCCTGATAATTAGACCAGCAAAAGGTGCATCCAGCTGCATGTGTCCCTGATAATTACAGTGGCAAGAGGTGCATCCAGCTACAGGTGACGCTGATAATTGCATCAGCCAGAGGTGCATCCCGCTGCATGTGTCCCTGATAATTACTCTGGCAAGAGGTGCATCCAACTTCAAGTATTGCTGATAATTGCATTGGCAAGAGTTGTATCCAGCTGTATGTGTACATGATAATTACACTGGCAAGAGGTGCATCCAGCTGCACGTATCCCTGATAAGTACTCTGGCAAGAGGTGTATCCAGCTGCACGTGTCCCTGATAATTACTCGGGCAAGAGGAACATCCAGCTACACGTGTCCCAGATAATTACTCTGGCAAGAATTACATCCAGCTGCAAGTGACCCTATAATTACACCGGCCAGAGGTGTATCCAGCTGCATGTGTCCCTGATAATTATTCCGGCAAGAGATGCATCCAGCTGTGCGTGTCTCTGATAATTACAGTGGCAAGAGGTGCATCCAGCTGCACATGTCCCTGATAATTACTCCGGCAAGAGGTGCATCCAGCTGCATGTGTCCCTGATAATTACTCCGGCAAGAGGAGCAACCAGCTACACGTGTCCCTGATAATTACTCCACCCTGATAATTACATCGGCCAGAGATGCATCCAGCTGCATGTGTCCCTGATAATTACACTGGCAAGATTTGCATCCAGCTGCAGGTGACCCTGATAATTACATCAGCCAGAGGTGCATCCAGCTGCATGTGTCCCTGATAATTACTCTGGCAAGAGGTGCATCCAACTTCAAGTATCGCTGATAATTACACTGGCAAGAGTTGTATCCAGCTGTATGTGTCCATGATAATTACTCCGGCAAGAGGTGCATCCAGCTGCATTTATCCCTATTAATTATTCCGGCAAGAGATGCATCCGGCTGTACGTGTCCCTGATAATTACTCCGGCAAGAGGTGCATCCAGCTGCATGTATCCCTGATAATTACTCCGGCAAGAGTTGCATCCAGCTGCACATGTCCCTGATAATTACTCCGGCAAGAGGTGCATCCACCTGCATGTGTCCCTGATAATTACTCCGGCAAGAGGAGCATCCAGCTACAATTGTCCCTGATAATTACTCCACCCTGATAATTACACCGGCCAGAGGTGCATCCAGCTGCAGGTGTCCCTGATAATTACTCTGGCAAGAGGTGAATCCAGCTGCACGTGTCCCTGATAATTATACCGGCAAGAGGTTCATCCAGCTGCAAGTGACCCTGATAATTACACCAGCAAAACGTGCATCCAGCTGCATGTGTCCCTGATAATTACAGTGGCAAGAGGTGCATCCAGCTACAGGTGACCCTGATAATTACATCAGCCAGAGGTGCATCCAGCTGCACGTATCCCTGATGAGTACTCTGGCAAGAGGTGTATCCAGCTACACGTGTCCCTGATAATTACTCGGGCAAGAGGAACATCCAGCTACACGTGTCCCAGATAATTACTCTGGCAAGAATTACATCCAGCTGCAAGTGACCCTATAATTACACCGGCCAGAGGTGTATCCAGCTGCATGTGTCCCTGATAATTATTCCGGCAAGAGATGCATCCAGCTGTGCGTGTCCCTGATAATTACAGTGGCAAGAGGTGCATCCAGCTGCACATGTCCCTGATAATTACTCCTGCAAGAGGTGCATCCAGCTGCATGTGTCCCTGATAATTACTCCGGCAAGAGGAGCAACCAGCTACACGTGTCCCTGATAATTACTCCACCCTGATAATTACATCGGCCAGAGATGCATCCAGCTGCATGTGTCCCTGATAATTACACTGGCAAGATTTGCATCCAGCTGCAGGTGACCCTGATAATTACATCAGCCAGAGGTGCATCCAGCTGCTTGTGTCCCTGATAATTACTCTGGCAAGAGGTGCATCCAACTTCAAGTATCGCTGATAATTACACTGGCAAGAGTTGTATCCAGCTGTATGTGTCCATGATAATTACTCTGGCAAGTGGTGCATCCACCTGAACGTATCCCTTATAATTACAGCAGCAAGAGATTCATCCAGCTGCAAGTGACCCTGATAATTACTCCGGCAAGAGGTGCATCCAGCTGCATGTGTCCCTGATAATTACTTTGGCAAGTGGTGCATCCAGCTGAACGTATCCCTTATAATTACAGCGCCAAAAGTTACATCCAGCTGCAAGTGACCCTGATAATTACTCCGGCAAGAGGTGCATCCAGCTGCATTTATCCCTATTGATTATTCCGGCAAGAGATGCATCCGGCTGTACGTGTCCCTGATAATTACTCCGGCAAGAGGTGCATCCAGCTGCATGTATCCCTGATAATTACTCCGGCAAGAGTTGCATCCAGCTGCACATGTCCCTGATAATTACTCCGGCAAGAGGTGCATCCACCTGCATGTGTCCCTGATAAATACTCCGGCAAGAGGAGCATCCAGCTACAATTGTCCCTGATAATTACTCCACCCTGATAATTACACCGGCCAGAGGTGCATCCAGCTGCATGTGTCCCTGATAATTACTCTGGCAAGAGGTGAATCCAGCTGCACGTGTCCCTGATAATTATACCGGCAAGAGGTGCATCCAGCTGCAAGTGACCCTGATAATTACACCAGCAAAAGGTGCATCCAGCTGCATGTGTCCCTGATAATTACAGTGGCAAGAGGTGCATCCAGCTACAGGTGACCCTGATAATTACATCAGCCAGAGGTGCATCCAGCTGCACGTATCCCTGATAAGTACTCTGGCAAGAGGTGTATCCAGCTGCACGTGTCCCTGATAATTACTCGGGCAAGAGGAACATCCAGCTACACGTGTCCCAGATAATTACTCTGGCAAGAATTACATCCAGCTGCAAGTGACCCTATAATTACACCGGCCAGAGGTGCATCCAGCTGCATGTGTCCCTGATAATTATTCCGGCAAGAGATGCATCCAACTGTGCGTGTCCCTGATAATTACAGTGGCAAGAGGTGCATCCAGCTGCAGGTGACCCTGATAATTACATCAGCCAGAGGTGCATCCAGCTGCATGTGTCCCTGATAATTACTCTGGCAAGAGGTGCATCCAACTTCAAGTATCGCTGATAATTACACTTGTAAGAGTTGTATCCAGCTGTATGTGTCCATGATAATTACTCTGGCAAGTGGTGCATCCAGCTGAACGTATCCCTTATAATTACAGCAGCAAGAGTTACATCCAGCTGCAAGTGACCCTGATAATTACTCCGGCAAGAGGTGCATCCAGCTGCATGTGTACCTGACAATTACTCTGGCAAGTGGTGCATCCAGCTGAACGTATCCCTTATAATTACAGCGCCAAGAGTTACATCCAGCTGCAAGTGACCCTGATAATTACTCCGGCAAGAGGTGTATCCAGCTGCATGTATCCCTGATAATTACTCCGGCAAGAGTTGCATCCAGCTGCACATGTCCCTGATAATTACTCCGGCAAGAGGTGCATCCACCTGCATGTGTCCCTGATAATTACTCCGGCAAGAGGAGCATCCAGCTACAATTGTCCCTGATAATTACTCCACCCTGATAATTACACCGGCCAGAGGTGCATCCAGCTGCACGTGTCCCTGATAATTATACCTGCAATAGGTTCATCCAGCTGCAAGTGTCCCTGATAATTACACCAGCAAGAGGTGCATCCAGCTGCATGTGTCCCTGATAATTACAGTGGCAAGAGGTGCATCCAGCTGCAGGTGACCCTGATAATTACATCAGCCAGAGCTGCATCCAGCTGCAAGTGACCCTGATAATTACTCCGGCAAGAGGTGCATCCAGCTGCACGTGTCCCTGATAATTACAAAGACAAGAGGTGTATACAGCTGCACATGTCCCTGATAATTACTCCGGCAGGAGGTGTATCCAGCTGCAAGTGACCCTGATAATTACACTGGCAAGAGGTGAATCCAGCTACACGTGTCCCAGATAATTACTCTGGCAAGAATTACATCCAGCTGCAAGTGACCCTGAAATTACACCGGCCAGAGGTGCATCCAGCTGCATGTGTCCCTGATAATTAATCTGGCAAGATTTGCATCCAGCTGAACGTTTCCCTGATAATTACTCCGGCAAGAGGTGGATCCAGTTGAACGTGTCCCTGATAATTACTCCGGCAAGAGGTGCATCCAGCTGCATGGGTCCCTGATAATTACTCTGGCAAGAGGTTCATCCAGCTGCAAGTGACCCTGATAATTACACCGGCCAGAGGTGCATCCAGCTGCATGTGTCCCTGATAATTAATCTGGCAATATTTGCATCCAGCTGAACGTGTCCCTGATATTTACTCCGGAAAGAGGTGCATCCATCTGCACGTGTCCCTGATAATTACTCTAGCAAGAGGTGCATCCAGCTGCACGTGTCCCTGATCATTACTATGTTAAGAAGTGCATCCAGCTGCAGGTGACCCTGATAATTACACTGGCCAGAGGTGCATCCAGCTGCAAGTGAACCTTATAATTGCAGCGGCAAGAGTTACATCCAGCTGCATGTGACCCTGAGAATTACTCCGGCAAGAGGTGCATCCAGCTAAATGAGTCCCTGATAATTATTCCGGCAAGAGATGCATCCAGCTGCACATGTCCCTGATAATTACTCCGGCAAGAGGTGCATCCAGCTACACGTGTCCCTGATAATTACTCCACCCTGATAATTACAGTGGCAAGAGGTGCATCCAGCTGCACATGTCCCTGATAATTACTCCGGCAGGAGGTGCATCCAGCTACACGTGTCCCTGATAATTACTCCGCCCTGATAATTACACCAGCCAGAGGTGCATCCAGCTGCATGTGTCCCTGATAATTACACTGGCAAGATTTGCATCCAGCTGCAGGTGACCCAGATAATTACATCAGCCAGAGGTGCATCCAGCTGCATGTGTCCCTGATAATTACTCTGGCAAGAGATGCATCCAACTTCAAGTATCGCTGATAATTACACTGGCAAGAGTTGTATCCAGCTGTATGTGTCCATGATAATTACACTGGCAAGAGGTGCATCCAGCTGAACGTATCCCTTATAATTACAGCGCCAAGAGTTACATCCTGCTGCAAGTGACCCTGATAATTACTCCGGCAAGAGTTGCATCCAGCTGCATTTATCCCTATTGATTATTCCGGCAAGAGATGCATCCGGCTGTACGTGTCCCTGATAATTACTCCGGCAAGAGGTGCATCCAGCTGCATGTATCCCTGATAATTACTCCGGCAAGAGTTGCATCCAGCTGCACATGTCCCTGATAATTACTCCGGCAAGAGGTGCATCCACCTGCATGTGTCCCTGATAATTACTCCGGCAAGAGGAGCATCCAGCTACAATTGTCCCTGATAATTACTCCACCCTGATAATTACACCGGCCAGAGGTGCATCCAGCTGCATGTGTCCCTGATAATTACTCTGGCAAGAGGTGAATCCAGCTGCACGTGTCCCTGATAATTATACCGGCAAGAGGTGCATCCAGCTGCAAGTGACCCTGATAATTACACCAGCAAAAGGTGCATCCAGCTGCATGTGTCCCTGATAATTACAGTGGCAAGAGGTGCATCCAGCTACAGGTGACCCTGATAATTACATCAGCCAGAGGTGCATCCAGCTGCACGTATCCCTGATAAGTACTCTGGCAAGAGGTGTATCCAGCTGCACGTGTCCCTGATAATTACTCGGGCAAGAGGAACATCCAGCTACACGTGTCCCAGATAATTACTCTGGCAAGAATTACATCCAGCTGCAAGTGACCCTATAATTACACCGGCCAGAGGTGCATCCAGCTGCATGTGTCCCTGATAATTATTCCGGCAAGAGATGCATCCAACTGTGCGTGTCCCTGATAATTACAGTGGCAAGAGGTGCATCCAGCTGCAGGTGACCCTGATAATTACATCAGCCAGAGGTGCATCCAGCTGCATGTGTCCCTGATAATTACTCTGGCAAGAGGTGCATCCAACTTCAAGTATCGCTGATAATTACACTGGTAAGAGTTGTATCCAGCTGTATGTGTCCATGATAATTACTCTGGCAATTGGTGCATCCAGCTGAACGTATCCCTTATAATTACAGCAGCAAGAGTTACATCCAGCTGCAAGTGACCCTGATAATTACTCCGGCAAGAGGTGCATCCAGCTGCATGTGTACCTGACAATTACTCTGGCAAGTGGTGCATCCAGCTGAACGTATCCCTTATAATTACAGCGCCAAGAGTTACATCCAGCTGCAAGTGACCCTGATAATTACTCCGGCAAGAGGTGCATCCAGCTGCATTTATCCCTGTTAATTATTCCGGCAAGAGATGCATCCAGCTGTACGTGTCCCTGATAATTACTCCGGCAAGAGGTGCATCCAGCTGCATGTATCCCTGATAATTACTCCGGCAAGAGTTGCATCCAGCTGCACATGTCCCTGATAATTACTCAGGCAAGAGGTGCATCCACCTGCATGTGTCCCTGATAATTACTCCGGCAAGAGGAGCATCCAGCTACAATTGTCCCTGATAATTACTCCACCCTGATAATTACACCGGCCAGAGGTGCATCCAGCTGCACGTGTCCCTGATAATTATACCGGCAAGAGGTTCATCCAGCTGCAAGTGACCCTGATAATTACACCAGCAAGAGGTGCATCCAGCTGCATGTGTCCCTGATAATTACAGTGGCAAGAGGTGCATCCAGCTGCAGGTGACCCTGATAATTACATCAGCCAGAGCTGCATCCAGCTGCAAGTGACCCTGATAATTACTCCGGCAAGAGGTGCATCCAGCTGCACGTGTCCCTGATAATTACAAAGACAAGAGGTGTATACAGCTGCACATGTCCCTGATAATTACTCCGGCAGGAGGTGTATCCAGCTGCAAGTGACCCTGATAATTACACTGGCAAGAGGTGAATCCAGCTACACGTGTCCCAGATAATTACTCTGGCAAGAATTACATCCAGCTGCAAGTGACCCTGAAATTACTCCGGCCAGAGGTGCATCCAGCTGCATGTGTCCCTGATAATTAATCTGGCAAGATTTGCATCCAGCTGAACGTTTCCCTGATAATTACTCCGGCAAGAGGTGGATCCAGTTGAACGTGTCCCTGATAATTACTCCGGCAAGAGGTGCATCCAGCTGCACGGGTCCCTGATAATTACTCTGGCAAGAGGTTCATCCAGCTGCAAGTGACCCTGATAATTACACCGGCCAGAGGTGCATCCAGCTGCATGTGTCCCTGATAATTAATCTGGCAATATTTGCATCCAGCTGAACGTGTCCCTGATAATTACTCCGGAAAGAGGTGCTTCCATCTGCACGTGTTCCTGATAATTACTCTAGCAAGAGGTGCATCCAGCTGCACGTGTCCCTGATCATTACTATGGTAAGAAGTGCATCCAGCTGCAGGTGACCCTGATAATTACACTGGCCAGAGGTGCATCCAGCTGCAAGTGAACCTTATAATTGCAGCGTCAAGAGTTACATCCAGCTGCATGTGACCCTGAGAATTACTCCGGCAAGAGGTGCATCCAGCTACATGTGTCCCTGATAATTATTCCGGCAAGAGATGCATCCAGCTGCACATGTCCCTGATAATTACTCCGGCAAGAGGTGCATCCAGCTACACGTGTCCCTGATAATTACTCCACCCTGATAATTACAGTGGCAAGAGGTGCATCCAGCTGCACATGTCCCTGATAATTACTCCGGCAGGAGGTGCATCCAGCTACACGTGTCCCTGATAATTACTCCGCCCTGATAATTACACCAGCCAGAGGTGCATCCAGCTGCATGTGTCCCTGATAATTACACTGGCAAGATTTGCATCCAGCTGCAGGTGACCCAGATAATTACATCAGCCAGAGGTGCATCCAGCTGCATGTGTCCCTGATAATTACTCTGGCAAGAGATGCATCCAACTTCAAGTATCGCTGATAATTACACTGGCAAGAGTTGTATCCAGCTGTATGTGTCCATGATAATTACACTGGCAAGAGGTGCATCCAGCTGCACGTATCCCTGATAAATACTCTGGCAAGAGGTGCACCGAGCTGCACGTTTTACTGATAATTACTCCGGCAAGAGGTGCATCCAGCTGCAAGTGACCCTGATAATTACACTGGCAAGAGGTGAATCCAACTACACGTGTCCCTGATAATTACACCGGCAAGTGCATCCAGCTGCATGTGTCCCTGATAATTACTCTGGCAAGAGGAGCATCCACCTACACTTGTCCCTAATAATTACTCCACCCTGATAATTACACCGGCCAGAGGTGCATCCAGCTGCAAGTGACCCTGATAATTACACTGGCAAGAGGTGAATCCAACTACACGTGTCCCTGATAATTACACTGGCAAGATTTGCATCCAGCTGCACGTGTCCCTGATAATGACTCCGGCAAGAGGTGCATCCAGCTGCAAGTGTCCCTGATAATTACTCTGGTAAGAGGTGCATCCAGCTGCAAGTGAACATTATAATTACACCGGCCAGAGTTGCATCCAGCTGCACGTGTCCCTGATAATTACTCCGGCAAGAGGTGCATCTAGCTGCATGTGTCCCTGATAATTACACTGGCAAGAGGTGCATCCAGCTGCAGGTGACCATGATAATTACATCAGCCAGAGGTGCATCCATTTGCATGTGTCCCTGATAATTACTCTGGATAAGAGGTGCATCCAACTTCAAGTATCGCTGATAATTACACTGGCAAGAGTTGCATGAAGCTGTATGTGTCCATGATAATTACACTGGCAAGAGGTGCATCAATCTGCACGTGTTCCTGATAATTACTCTGACAAGAGGTGCATCCAGCTGCACGTGTCCCTGATCATTACTATGGTAAGAGGTGCATCCAGCTGCAGGTGACCCTGATAATTACACTGGCCAGAGGTGCATCCAGCTGCAAGTGAACCTTATAATTACAGCGGCAAGAGTTACATCCAGCTGCAAGTGACCCTGATAATTACTCAGGCAAGAGGTGCATCCAGCTGCATGTGTCCCTGATAATTATTCCGGCAAGAGATGCATCCAGCTGTACGTGTCCCTGATAATTACAGTGGCAAGAGGTGCATCCAGCTCCACGTGTCCCTGATAATGACTCCGGAAAGAGGTGCATCCAGCTGCAAGTGTCCCTGATAATTACTCTGGCAAGAGGTGCATCCACTGCAGGTGACCCTGATAATTACATCAGCCAGAGGTGCGTCCAGCTGCATGTGTCCCTGATAATTACTCTGGATAAGAGGTGCATCCAACTACAAGTATCGCTGATAATTACACTGGCAAGAGTTGCATCCATCAGTATGTGTCCATGATAATTACACTGGCAAGAGGTAAATCCAGCTCCACGTGTCCCTGATAATTAAAAACACAAGAGCTGCATCCATCTCCACGTGTCCCTGATAATTACTCTGGCAAGAGGTGCATCCAGCTGCACGTGTCCCTGATCATTACTATGGTAAGAGGTGCATCCAGCTGCAGGTGACCCTGATAATTACCCTGGCCAGAGGTGCATCCAGTTTCAAGTGAACCTTATAATTACAGCGGCAAGAGTTACATCCAGCTGCAAGTGACCCTGATAATTACTCCGGCAAGAGTTGCATCCAGCTGCATGTGTCCCTGATAATTATTCCGCCAAGAGATGCATCCAGCTGTACGTGTCCCTGATAATTACTCGGGCAAGAGGTGCATCCAGCTGCATGTGTCCCTGATAATTACTCTGGCAAGAGGTGCATCCAGCTGCACGTGTCCCTGATAATTACAAAGACAAGTGGTGCATCCAGCTGCACAGGTCCCTGATATTTACTCCGGCAAGAGGTGTATCCAGCTGCAAGTGACCCTGATAATTACACTGGCAAGAGGTGAATCCAGCTGCACGTGTCCCTGATAATTATACCGGCAAGAGGTTCATCCAGCTGCAAGTGACCCTGATAATTACACCAGCAAGAGGTGCATCCAGCTGCATGTGTCCCTGATATTTACAGTGGCAAGAGGTGCATCCAGCTGCATGTGTCCCTGATAATTACTCTGGCAATAGGTGCATCCAACTTCAAGTATTGCTGATAATTACATTGGCAAGAGTTGTATCCAGCTGTATGTGTCCATGATAATTACACTGGCAAGAGGTGCATCCAGCTGCACGTATCCCTGATAAGTACTCTGGCAAGAGGTGTATCCAGCTGCACGTGTCCCTGATAATTACTCCGGCAAGAGGAACATCCAGCTACACGTGTCCCAGATAATTACTCTGGCAAGAATTACATCCAGCTGCAAGTGACCCTGATAATTACACCGACCAGAGGTGCATCCAGCTGCATGTGTCCCTGATAATTAATCTGGCAAGATTTGCATCCAGCTGAACGTGTCACTGAAAATTACTCCGGCAAGAGGTGGATCCAGCTGCACGTGTCCCTGATAATTACTCCGGCAAGAGGTGCATCCAGCTGCACGGGTCCCTGATAATTACTCTGGCAAGAGGTGCATCCAGCTGCAAGTGACCCTGATAATTACACCGGCCATAGGTGCATCCAGCTGCATGTGTCCCTGATAATTAATCTGGCAATATTTGCATCCAGCTGAACGTGTCCCTGATAATTACTCCGTCAAGAGGTGCATCAAGCTGCACGTGTCCCTGATCATTACTATGGTAAGAGGTGCATCCAGCTGCAGGTGACCCTGATAATTACACTGGCCAGAGGTGCATCCAGCTGCAAGTAACCCTGATAATTACACTGGCCAGAGGTGCATCCAGCTGCAAGTGAACCTTATAATTACAGCGGCAAGAGTTACATCCAGCTGCAAGTGACCCTGATAATTACTCCGGCAAGAGGTGCATCCAGCTGTACGTGTCCCTGATAATTACAGTGGCAAGAGGTGCATCCACTGCAGGTGACCCTGATAATTACATCAGCCAGAGGTGCGTCCAGCTGCATGTATCCCTGATAATTACACTGGATAAGAGGTGCATCCAACTACAAGTATCGCTGATAATTACACTGGCAAGAGTTGCATCCAGCTGTATGTGTCCATGATAATTACACTGGCAAGAGGTGCATCCAGCTGTGCGTGTCCCTGATAATTACAGTGGCAAGAGGTGCATCCAGCTGCACATGTCCCTGATAATTACTCCGGCAAGAGGTGCATCCAGCTGCATGTGTCCCTTATAATTACTCCGGCAAGAGGAGCAACCAGCTACACTTGTCCCTGATAATTACTCCACCCTGATAATTACACCGGCCAGAGGTGCATCCAGCTGCATGTGTCCTTGATAATTACACTGGCAAGATTTGCATCCAGCTGCACGTGTCCCTGATAATGACTCCGGCAAGAGGTGCATCCAGCTGCAAGTGTCCCTGATAATTACTCTGGTAAGAGGTGCATCCAGCTGCAAGTGAACATTATAATTACACCGGCCAGAGTTGCATCCAGCTGCACGTGTCCCTGATAATTACTCCGGCAAGAGGTGCATCTAGCTGCATGTGTCCCTGATAATTACACTGGCAAGAGGTGCATCCAGCTGCAGGTGACCCTGATAATTACATCAGCCAGAGGTGCATCCAGTTGCATGTGTCCCTGATAATTACTCTGGATAAGAGGTGCATCCAACTTCAAGTATCGCTGATAATTACACTGGCAAGAGTTGCATGAAGCTGTATGTGTCCATGATAATTACACTGGCAAGAGGTGCATCAATCTGCACGTGTTCCTGATAATTACTCTGACAAGAGGTGCATCCAGCTGCACGTGTCCCTGATCATTACTATGGTAAGAGGTGCATCAAGCTGCAGGTGACCCTGATAATTACACTGGCCAGAGATGCATCCAGCTGCAAGTGAACCTTATAATTACAGCGGCAAGAGTTACATCCAGCTGCAAGTGACCCTGATAATTACTCCGGCAAGAGGTGCATCCAGCTGCATGTGTCCCTGATAATTATTCCGGCAAGAGATGCATCCAGCTGTACGTGTCCCTGATAATTACAGTGGCAAGAGGTGCATCCAGCTCCACGTGTCCCTGATAATGACTCCGGAAAGAGGTGCATCCAGCTGCAAGTGTCCCTGATAATTACTCTGGCAAGAGGTGCATCCACTGCAGGTGACCCTGATAATTACATCAGCCAGAGGTGCGTCCAGCTGCATGTGTCCCTGATAATTACTCTGGATAAGAGGTGCATCCAACTACAAGTATCGCTGATAATTACACTGGCAAGAGTTGCATCCATCAGTATGTGTCCATGATAATTACACTGGCAAGAGGTAAATCCAGCTCCACGTGTCCCTGATAATTAAAAACACAAGAGCTGCATCCATCTCCACGTGTCCCTGATAATTACTCTGGCAAGAGGTGCATCCAGCTGCACGTGTCCCTGATCATTACTATGGTAAGAGGTGCATCCAGCTGCAGGTGACCCTGATAATTACCCTGGCCAGAGGTGCATCCAGTTTCAAGTGAACCTTATAATTACAGCGGCAAGAGTTACATCCAGCTGCAAGTGACCCTGATAATTACTCCGGCAAGAGTTGCATCCAGCTGCATGTGTCCCTGATAATTATTCCGCCAAGAGATGCATCCAGCTGTACGTGTCCCTGATAATTACTCGGGCAAGAGGTGCATCCAGCTGCATGTGTCCCTGATAATTACTCTGGCAAGAGGTGCATCCAGCTGCACGTGTCCCTGATAATTACAAAGACAAGTGGTGCATCCAGCTGCACAGGTCCCTGATATTTACTCCGGCAAGAGGTGTATCCAGCTGCAAGTGACCCTGATAATTACACTGGCAAGAGGTGAATCCAGCTGCACGTGTCCCTGATAATTATACCGGCAAGAGGTTCATCCAGCTGCAAGTGACCCTTATAATTACACCAGCAAGAGGTGCATCCAGCTGCATGTGTCCCTGATATTTACAGTGGCAAGAGGTGCATCCAGCTGCATGTGTCCCTGATAATTACTCTGGCAATAGGTGCATCCAACTTCAAGTATTGCTGATAATTACATTGGCAAGAGTTGTATCCAGCTGTATGTGTCCATGATAATTACACTGGCAAGAGGTGCATCCAGCTGCACGTATCCCTGATAAGTACTCTGGCAAGAGGTGTATCCAGCTGCACGTGTCCCTGATAATTACTCCGGCAAGAGGAACATCCAGCTACACGTGTCCCAGATAATTACTCTGGCAAGAATTACATCCAGCTGCAAGTGACCCTGATAATTACACCGACCAGAGGTGCATCCAGCTGCATGTGTCCCTGATAATTAATCTGGCAAGATTTGCATCCAGCTGAACGTGTCCCTGATAATTACTCCGGCAAGAGGTGGATCCAGCTGCACGTGTCCCTGATAATTACTCCGGCAAGAGGTGCATCCAGCTGCACGGGTCCCTGATAATTACTCTGGCAAGAGGTGCATCCAGCTGCAAGTGACCCTGATAATTACACCGGCCATAGGTGCATCCAGCTGCATGTGTCCCTGATAATTAATCTGGCAATATTTGCATCCAGCTGAACGTGTCCCTGATAATTACTCCGTCAAGAGGTGCATCAAGCTGCACGTGTCCCTGATCATTACTATGGTAAGAGGTGCATCCAGCTGCAGGTGACCCTGATAATTACACTGGCCAGAGGTGCATCCAGCTGCAAGTGACCCTGATAATTACACTGGCCAGAGGTGCATCCAGCTGCAAGTGAACCTTATAATTACAGCGGCAAGAGTTACATCCAGCTGCAAGTGACCCTGATAATTACTCCGGCAAGAGGTGCATCCAGCTGCATGTGTCCCTGATAATTATACCGGCAAGAGATGCATCCAGCTGTACGTGTCCCTGATAATTACAGTGGCAAGAGGTGCATCCACTGCAGGTGACCCTGATAATTACATCAGCCAGAGGTGCGTCCAGCCGCATGTGTCCCTGATAATTACTCTGGATAAGAGGTGCATCCAACTACAAGTATCGCTGATAATTACACTGGCAAGAGTTGCATCCAGCTGTATGTGTCCATGATAATTACACTGGCAAGAGGTGCATCCAGCTGTGCGTGTCCCTGATAATTACAGTGGCAAGAGGTGCATCCAGCTGCACATGTCCCTGATAATTACTCCGGCAAGAGGTGCATCCAGCTGCATGTGTCCCTTATAATTACTCCGGCAAGAGGAGCAACCAGCTACACGTGTCCCTGATAATTACTCCACCCTGATAATTACACCGGCCAGAGGTGCATCCAGCTGCATGTGTCCCTGATAATTACACTGGCAAGATTTGCATCCAGCTGCAGGTGACCCTGATAATTACATCAGCCAGAGGTGCATCCAGCTGCATGTGTCCCTGATAATTACTCTGGCAAGAGGTGCATCCAACTTCAAGTATCGCTGATAATTACACTGGCAAGAGTTGTATCCAACTGTATGTCTCCATGATAATTACTCTGGCAAGTGGTGCATCCAGCTGAACGTATCCCTTATAATTACAGCAGCAAGAGTTACATCCAGCTGCAAGTGACCCTGATAATTACTCCGGCAAGAGGTGCATCCAGCTGCATGTGTCCCTGATCATTACTCTGGCAAGTGGTGCATCCAGCTGAACGTATCCCTTATGATTACAGCGCCAAGAGTTACATCCAGCTGCAAGTGACCCTGATAATTACTCCGGCAAGAGGTGCATCCAGCTGCATTTATCCCTGTTAATTGTTCCGGCAAGAGTGCATCCAGCTGTACGTGTCCCTGATAATTACTCCGGCAAGAGGTGCATCCAGCTGCATATATCCCTGATAATTACTCCGGCAAGAGTTGCATCCAGCTGCACATGTCCCTGATAATTACTCCGGCAAGAGGTGCATCCACCTGCATGTGTCCCTGATAATTACTCCGGCAAGAGGAGCATCCAGCTACATGTGTCCCTGATAATTACTCCACCCTGATAATTACACCGGCCAGAGGAGCATCCAGCTGCATGTGTCCCTGATAATTACACTGGCAAGATTTGCATCCAGCTGAACGTGACCCTGATAATTACTCGGGCAAGAGGTGCATCCAGCTGCAGGTGACCCTGATAATTACATCAGACAGAGCTGCATCCAGCTGCAAGTGACCCTGATAATTACTCCGGCAAGAGGTGCATCCAGCTGCACGTGTCCCTGATAATTACAAAGACAAGAGGTGCATCCAGCTGCACATGTCCCTGATAATTACTCCGGCAAGAGGTGTATCCAGCTGCAAGTGACCCTGATAATTACACTGGGAAGAGGTGAATCCAGCTACACGTGTCCCAGATAATTACTCTGGCAAGAATTACATCCAGTTGCAAGTGACCCTGATAATTACACCGGCCAGAGGTGCATCCAGCTGCATGTGTCCCTGATAATTAATCTGGCAAGATTTGCATCCAGCTGAACGTTTCCCTGATAATTACTCCGGCAAGAGGTGGATCCAGCTGCACGTGTCCCTGATAATTACTCCGGCAAGAGGTGCATCCAGCTGCACGGGTCCCTGATAATTACTCTGGCAAGAGGTTCATCCAGCTGCAATTGACCCTGATAATTACACCGGCCAGAGGTGCATCCAGCTGCATGTGTCCCTGATAATTAATCTGGCAATATTTGCATCCAGCTGAACGTGTCCCTGATAATTACTCCGGCAAGAGGTGCATCCATGTGCACGTGTCCCTGATAATTACTCTGGCAAGAGGTGCATCCAGCTGCACGTGTCCCTGATCATTACTATGGTAAGAGGTGAATCCAGCTGCAGGTGACCCTGATAATTACACTGGCCAGAGGTGCATCCAGCTGCAAGTGAACCTTATAATTACAGCGGCAAGAGTTACATCCAGCTGCAAGTGACCCTGAGAATTACTCCGGCAAGAGGTGCATCCAGCTGCATGTTTCCCTGATAATTATTCCAGCAAGAGATGCATCCAGCTGCAAATGTCCCTGATAATTACTCCGGCAAGAGGTGCATCCAGCTACACGTGTCCCTGATAATTACTCCACCCTGATAATTACAGTGTCAAGAGGTGCATCCAGCTGCACATGTCCCTGATAATTACTCCGGCAAGAGGTGCATCCAGCTACACGTGTCCCTGATAATTACTCCACCCTGATAATTACACCGGCCAGAGGTGTATCCAGCTGCATGTGTCCCTGATAATTACACTGCCAAGATTTGCATGCAGCTGCAGGTGACCCTGATAATTACATCAGCTTGAGGTGCATCCAGCTGCATGTGTCCCTGATAATTACTCTGGCAAGAGATGCATCCAACTTCAAGTATCGCTGATAATTACACTGGCAAGAGTTGTATCCAGCTGTATGTGTCCATGATAATTACACTGGCAAGAGTTGCATCCAGCTGCACGTATCCCTGATAAGTACTCTGGCAAGAGGTGTATCCAGCTGCACGTGTCCCTGATAATTACTCCGGCAAGAGGAACATCCAGCTACACGTGTCCCAGATAATTACTCTGGCAAGAATTACATCCAGCTGCAAGTGACCCTGATAATTACACTGGCAAGAGGTGAATCCAGCTACACGTGTCCCAGATAATTACTCTGGCAAGAATTACATCCAGCTGCAAGTGACCCTGAAATTACACCGGCCAGAGGTGCATCCAGCTGCATGTGTCCCTGATAATTAATCTGGCAAGATTTGCATCCAGCTGAACGTTTCCCTGATAATTACTCCGGCAAGAGGTGGATCCAGTTGAACGTGTCCCTGATAATTACTCCGGCAAGAGGTGCATCCAGCTTCACGGGTCCCTGATAATTACTCAGGCAAGAGGTTCATCCAGCTGCAAGTGACCCTGATAATTACACCGGCCAGAGGTGCATCCAGCTGCATGTGTCCCTGATAATTAATCTGGCAATATTTGCATCCAGCTGAACGTGTCCCTGATAATTACTCCAGAAAGAGGTGCATCCATCTGCACGTGTCCCTGATAATTACACTGGCCAGAGGTGCATCCAGCTGCAAGTGAACCTTATAATTGCAGCGGCAAGAGTTACATCCAGCTGCATGTGACCCTGTGAATTACTCCGGCAAGAGGTGCATCCAGCTACATGTGTCCCTGATAATTATTCCGGCAAGAGATGCAT
This sequence comes from Narcine bancroftii, assembly GCF_036971445.1. NCBI lineage: Eukaryota > Metazoa > Chordata > Chondrichthyes > Torpediniformes > Narcinidae > Narcine > Narcine bancroftii. The sequence goes on from NC_091481.1 coordinate 41,055,979, forward strand.
CCAGCTGCACATGTCCCTGATAATTACTCCGGCAAGAGGTGCATCCAGCTACACGTGTCCCTGATAATTACTCCACCCTGATAATTACAGTGGCAAGAGGTGCATCCAGCTGCACATGGCCCTGATAATTACTCCGGCAGGAGGTGCATCCAGCTACACGTGTCCCTGATAATTACTCCGCCCTGATAATTACACCAGCCAGAGGTGCATCCAGCTGCATGTGTCCCTGATAATTACACTGGCAAGATTTGCATCCAGCTGCAGGTGACCCAGATAATTACATCAGCCAGAGGTGCATCCAGCTGCATGTGTCCCTGATAATTACTCTGGCAAGAGATGCATCCAACTTCAAGTATCGCTGATAATTACACTGGCAAGAGTTGTATCCAGCTGTATGTGTCCATGATAATTACACTGGCAAGAGGTGCATCAAGCTGCACGTATCCCTGATAAGTACTCTGGCAAGAGGTGCACCGAGCTGCACGTTTTACTGATAATTACTCCGGCAAGAGGTGCATCCAGCTGCAAGTGACCCTGATAATTACACTGGCAAGAGGTGAATCCAACTACACGTGTCCCTGATAATTACACCGGCAAGTGCATCCAGCTGCATGTGTCCCTGATAATTACTCTGGCAAGAGGAGCATCCACCTACACTTGTCCCTGACAATTACTCCACCCTGATAATTACACCGGCCAGAGGTGCATCCAGCTGCATGTGTCCTTGATAATTACACTGGCAAGATTTGCATCCAGCTGCACGTGTCCCTGATAATGACTCCGGCAAGAGGTGAATCCAGCTGCAAGTGTCCCTGATAATTACTCTGGTAAGAGGTGCATCCAGCTGCAAGTGAACATTATAATTACACCGGCCAGAGTTGCATCCAGCTGCACGTGTCCCTGATAATTACTCCGGCAAGAGGTGCATCTAGCTGCATGTGTCCCTGATAATTACACTGGCAAGAGGTGCATCCAGCTGCAGGTGACCCTGATAATTACATCAGCCAGAGGTGCATCCAGTTGCATGTGTCCCTGATAATTACTCTGGATAAGAGGTGCATCCAACTTCAAGTATCGCTGATAATTACACTGGCAAGAGTTGCATGAAGCTGTATGTGTCCATGATAATTACACTGGCAAGAGGTGCATCAATCTGCACGTGTTCCTGATAATTACTCTGACAAGAGGTGCATCCAGCTGCACGTGTCCCTGATCATTACTATGGTAAGAGGTGCATCCAGCTGCAGGTGACCCTGATAATTACACTGGCCAGAGGTGCATCCAGCTGCAAGTGAACCTTATAATTACAGCGGCAAGAGTTACATCCAGCTGCAAGTGACCCTGATAATTACTCCGGCAAGAGGTGCATCCAGCTGCATGTGTCCCTGATAATTATTCCGGCAAGAGATGCATCCAGCTGTACGTGTCCCTGATAATTACAGTGGCAAGAGGTGCATCCAGCTCCACGTGTCCCTGATAATGACTCCGGAAAGAGGTGCATCCAGCTGCAAGTGTCCCTGATAATTACTCTGGCAAGAGGTGCATCCACTGCAGGTGACCCTGATAATTACATCAGCCAGAGGTGCGTCCAGCTGCATGTGTCCCTGATAATTACTCTGGATAAGAGGTGCATCCAACTACAAGTATCGCTGATAATTACACTGGCAAGAGTTGCATCCATCAGTATGTGTCCATGATAATTACACTGGCAAGAGGTAAATCCAGCTCCACGTGTCCCTGATAATTAAAAACACAAGAGCTGCATCCATCTCCACGTGTCCCTGATAATTACTCTGGCAAGAGGTGCATCCAGCTGCACGTGTCCCTGATCATTACTATGGTAAGAGGTGCATCCAGCTGCAGGTGACCCTGATAATTACCCTGGCCAGAGGTGCATCCAGTTTCAAGTGAACCTTATAATTACAGCGTCAAGAGTTACATCCAGCTGCAAGTGATCCTGATAATTACTCAGGCAAGAGTTGCATCCAGCTGCATGTGTCCCTGATAATTATTCCGCCAAGAGATGCATCCAGCTGTACGTGTCCCTGATAATTACTCGGGCAAGAGGTGCATCCAGCTGCATGTGTCCCTGATAATTACTCTGGCAAGAGGTGCATCCAGCTGCACGTGTCCCTGATAATTACAAAGACAAGTGGTGCATCCAGCTGCACAGGTCCCTGATATTTACTCCGGCAAGAGGTGTATCCAGCTGCAAGTGACCCTGATAATTACACTGGCAAGAGGTGAATCCAGCTGCACGTGTCCCTGATAATTATACCGGCAAGAGTTTCATCCAGCTGCAAGTGACCCTGATAATTACACCAGCAAGAGGTGCATCCAGCTGCATGTGTCCCTGATATTTACAGTGGCAAGAGGTGCATCCAGCTGCATGTGTCCCTGATAATTACTCTGGCAATAGGTGCATCCAACTTCAAGTATTGCTGATAATTACATTGGCAAGAGTTGTATCCAGCTGTATGTGTCCATAATAATTACACTGGCAAGAGGTGCATCCAGCTGCACGTATCCCTGATAAGTACTCTGGAAAGAGGTGTATCCAGCTGCACGTGTCCCTGATAATTACTCCGGCAAGAGGAACATCCAGCTACACGTGTCCCAGATAATTACTCTGGCAAGAATTACATCCAGCTGCAAGTGACCCTGATTATTACACCGACCAGAGGTGCATCCAGCTGCATGTGTCCCTGATAATTAATCTGGCAAGATTTGCATCCAGCTGAACGTGTCCCTGATAATTACTCCGGCAAGAGGTGGATCCAGCTGCACGTGTCCCTGATAATTACTCCGGCAAGAGGTGCATCCAGCTGCACGGGTCCCTGATAATTACTCTGGCAAGAGGTGCATCCAGCTGCAAGTGACCCTGATAATTACACCGGCCATAGGTGCATACAGCTGCATGTGTCCCTGATAATTAATCTGGCAATATTTGCATCCAGCTGAACGTGTCCCTGATAATTACTCCGTCAAGAGGTGCATCAAGCTGCACGTGTCCCTGATCATTACTATGGTAAGAGGTGCATCCAGCTGCAGGTGACCCTGATAATTACACTGGCCAGAGGTGCATCCAGCTGCAAGTGACCCTGATAATTACACTGGCCAGAGGTGCATCCAGCTGCAAGTGAACCTTATAATTACAGCGGCAAGAGTTACATCCAGCTGCAAGTGACCCTGATAATTACTCCGGCAAGAGGTGCATCCAGCTGCATGTGTCCCTGATAATTATACCGGCAAGAGATGCATCCAGCTGTACGTGTCCCTGATAATTACAGTGGCAAGAGGTGCATCCACTGCAGGTGACCCTGATAATTACATCAGCCAGAGGTGCGTCCAGCTGCATGTGTCCCTGATAATTACTCTGGATAAGAGGTGCATCCAACTACAAGTATCGCTGATAATTACACTGGCAAGAGTTGCATCCAGCTGCAAGTGACCCTGATAATTACTCCGGCAAGAGGTGCATCCAGCTGCATGTGTCCCTGATAATTATTCCGGCAAGAGATGCATCCAGCTGTACGTGTCCCTGATAATTACAGTGGCAAGAGGTGCATCCAGCTCCACGTGTCCCTGATAATGACTCCGGAAAGAGGTGCATCCAGCTGCAAGTGTCCCTGATAATTACTCTTGCAAGAGGTGCATCCACTGCAGGTGACCCTGATAATTACATCAGCCAGAGGTGCGTCCAGCTGCATGTGTCCCTGATAATTACTCTGGATAAGAGGTGCATCCAGCTGCAGGTGACCCTGATAATTACACTGGCCAGAGGTGCATCCAGCTGCAAGTGAACCTTATAATTGCAGCGGCAAGAGTTACATCCAGCTGCATGTGACCCTGAGAATTACTCCGGCAAGAGGTGCATCCAGCTAAATGAGTCCCTGATAATTATTCCGGCAAGAGATGCATCCAGCTGCACATGTCCCTGATAATTACTCCGGCAAGAGGTGCATCCAGCTACACGTGTCCCTGATAATTACTCCACCCTGATAATTACAGTGGCAAGAGGTGCATCCAGCTGCACATGTCCCTGATAATTACTCCGGCAGGAGGTGCATCCAGCTACACGTGTCCCTGATAATTACTCCGCCCTGATAATTACACCAGCCAGAGGTGCATCCAGCTGCATGTGTCCCTGATAATTACACTGGCAAGATTTGCATCCAGCTGCAGGTGACCCAGATAATTACATCAGCCAGAGGTGCATCCAGCTGCATGTGTCCCTGATAATTACTCTGGCAAGAGATGCATCCAACTTCAAGTATCGCTGATAATTACACTGGCAAGAGTTGTATCCAGCTGTATGTGTCCATGATAATTACACTGGCAAGAGGTGCATCCAGCTGAACGTATCCCTTATAATTACAGCGCCAAGAGTTACATCCTGCTGCAAGTGACCCTGATAATTACTCCGGCAAGAGTTGCATCCAGCTGCATTTATCCCTATTGATTATTCCGGCAAGAGATGCATCCGGCTGTACGTGTCCCTGATAATTACTCCGGCAAGAGGTGCATCCAGCTGCATGTATCCCTGATAATTACTCCGGCAAGAGTTGCATCCAGCTGCACATGTCCCTGATAATTACTCCGGCAAGAGGTGCATCCACCTGCATGTGTCCCTGATAATTACTCCGGCAAGAGGAGCATCCAGCTACAATTGTCCCTGATAATTACTCCACCCTGATAATTACACCGGCCAGAGGTGCATCCAGCTGCATGTGTCCCTGATAATTACTCTGGCAAGAGGTGAATCCAGCTGCACGTGTCCCTGATAATTATACCGGCAAGAGGTGCATCCAGCTGCAAGTGACCCTGATAATTACACCAGCAAAAGGTGCATCCAGCTGCATGTGTCCCTGATAATTACAGTGGCAAGAGGTGCATCCAGCTACAGGTGACCCTGATAATTACATCAGCCAGAGGTGCATCCAGCTGCACGTATCCCTGATAAGTACTCTGGCAAGAGGTGTATCCAGCTGCACGTGTCCCTGATAATTACTCGGGCAAGAGGAACATCCAGCTGCACGTGTCCCAGATAATTACTCTGGCAAGAATTACATCCAGCTGCAAGTGACCCTATAATTACACCGGCCAGAGGTGCATCCAGCTGCATGTGTCCCTGATAATTATTCCGGCAAGAGATGCATCCAACTGTGCGTGTCCCTGATAATTACAGTGGCAAGAGGTGCATCCAGCTGCAGGTGACCCTGATAATTACATCAGCCAGAGGTGCATCCAGCTGCATGTGTCCCTGATAATTACTCTGGCAAGAGGTGCATCCAACTTCAAGTATCGCTGATAATTACACTGGTAAGAGTTGTATCCAGCTGTATGTGTCCATGATAATTACTCTGGCAATTGGTGCATCCAGCTGAACGTATCCCTTATAATTACAGCAGCAAGAGTTACATCCAGCTGCAAGTGACCCTGATAATTACTCCGGCAAGAGGTGCATCCAGCTGCATGTGTACCTGACAATTACTCTGGCAAGTGGTGCATCCAGCTGAACGTATCCCTTATAATTACAGCGCCAAGAGTTACATCCAGCTGCAAGTGACCCTGATAATTACTCCGGCAAGAGGTGCATCCAGCTGCATTTATCCCTGTTAATTATTCCGGCAAGAGATGCATCCAGCTGTACGTGTCCCTGATAATTACTCCGGCAAGAGGTGCATCCAGCTGCATGTATCCCTGATAAATACTCCGGCAAGAGTTGCATCCAGCTGCACATGTCCCTGATAATTACTCAGGCAAGAGGTGCATCCACCTGCATGTGTCCCTGATAATTACTCCGGCAAGAGGAGCATCCAGCTACAATTGTCCCTGATAATTACTCCACCCTGATAATTACACCGGCCAGAGGTGCATCCAGCTGCACGTGTCCCTGATAATTATACCGGCAAGAGGTTCATCCAGCTGCAAGTGACCCTGATAATTACACCAGCAAGAGGTGCATCCAGCTGCATGTGTCCCTGATAATTACAGTGGCAAGAGGTGCATCCAGCTGCAGGTGACCCTGATAATTACATCAGCCAGAGCTGCATCCAGCTGCAAGTGACCCTGATAATTACTCCGGCAAGAGGTGCATCCAGCTGCACGTGTCCCTGATAATTACAAAGACAAGAGGTGTATACAGCTGCACATGTCCCTGATAATTACTCCGGCAGGAGGTGTATCCAGCTGCAAGTGAACCTGATAATTACACTGGCAAGAGGTGAATCCAGCTACACGTGTCCCAGATAATTACTCTGGCACGAATTACATCCAGCTGCAAGTGACCCTGAAATTACTCCGGCCAGAGGTGCATCCAGCTGCATGTGTCCCTGATAATTAATCTGGCAAGATTTGCATCCAGCTGAACGTTTCCCTGATAATTACTCCGGCAAGAGGTGGATCCAGTTGAACGTGTCCCTGATAATTACTCCGGCAAGAGGTGCATCCAGCTGCACGGGTCCCTGATAATTACTCTGGCAAGAGGTTCATCCAGCTGCAAGTGACCCTGATAATTACACCGGCCAGAGGTGCATCCAGCTGCATGTGTCCCTGATAATTAATCTGGCAATATTTGCATCCAGCTGAACGTGTCCCTGATAATTACTCCGGAAAGAGGTGCATCCATCTGCACGTGTTCCTGATAATTACTCTAGCAAGAGGTGCATCCAGCTGCACGTGTCCCTGATCATTACTATGGTAAGAAGTGCATCCAGCTGCAGGTGACCCTGATAATTACACTGGCCAGAGGTGCATCCAGCTGCAAGTGAACCTTATAATTGCAGCGTCAAGAGTTACATCCAGCTGCATGTGACCCTGAGAATTACTCCGGCAAGAGGTGCATCCAGCTACATGTGTCCCTGATAATTATTCCGGCAAGAGATGCATCCAGCTGCACATGTCCCTGATAATTACTCCGGCAAGAGGTGCATCCAGCTACACGTGTCCCTGATAATTACTCCACCCTGATAATTACAGTGGCAAGAGGTGCATCCAGCTGCACATGTCCCTGATAATTACTCCGGCAGGAGGTGCATCCAGCTACACGTGTCCCTGATAATTACTCCGCCCTGATAATTACACCAGCCAGAGGTGCATCCAGCTGCATGTGTCCCTGATAATTACACTGGCAAGATTTGCATCCAGCTGCAGGTGACCCAGATAATTACATCAGCCAGAGGTGCATCCAGCTGCATGTGTCCCTGATAATTACTCTGGCAAGAGATGCATCCAACTTCAAGTATCGCTGATAATTACACTGGCAAGAGTTGTATCCAGCTGTATGTGTCCATGATAATTACACTGGCAAGAGGTGCATCCAGCTGCACGTATCCCTGATAAATACTCTGGCAAGAGGTGCACCGAGCTGCACGTTTTACTGATAATTACTCCGGCAAGAGGTGCATCCAGCTGCAAGTGACCCTGATAATTACACTGGCAAGAGGTGAATCCAACTACACGTGTCCCTGATAATTACACCGGCAAGTGCATCCAGCTGCATGTGTCCCTGATAATTACTCTGGCAAGAGGAGCATCCACCTACACTTGTCCCTAATAATTACTCCACCCTGATAATTACACCGGCCAGAGGTGCATCCAGCTGCATGTGTCCTTGATAATTACACTGGCAAGATTTGCATCCAGCTGCACGTGTCCCTGATAATGACTCCGGCAAGAGGTGCATCCAGCTGCAAGTGTCCCTGATAATTACTCTGGTAAGAGGTGCATCCAGCTGCAAGTGAACATTATAATTACACCGGCCAGAGTTGCATCCAGCTGCACGTGTCCCTGATAATTACTCCGGCAAGAGGTGCATCTAGCTGCATGTGTCCCTGATAATTACACTGGCAAGAGGTGCATCCAGCTGCAGGTGACCCTGATAATTACATCAGCCAGAGGTGCATCCAGTTGCATGTGTCCCTGATAATTACTCTGGATAAGAGGTGCATCCAACTTCAAGTATCGCTGATAATTACACTGGCAAGAGTTGCATGAAGCTGTATGTGTCCATGATAATTACACTGGCAAGAGGTGCATCAATCTGCACGTGTTCCTGATAATTACTCTGACAAGAGGTGCATCCAGCTGCACGTGTCCCTGATCATTACTATGGTAAGAGGTGCATCCAGCTGCAGGTGACCCTGATAATTACACTGGCCAGAGGTGCATCCAGCTGCAAGTGAACCTTATAATTACAGCGGCAAGAGTTACATCCAGCTGCAAGTGACCCTGATAATTACTCCGGCAAGAGGTGCATCCAGCTGCATGTGTCCCTGATAATTATTCCGGCAAGAGATGCATCCAGCTGTACGTGTCCCTGATAATTACAGTGGCAAGAGGTGCATCCAGCTCCACGTGTCCCTGATAATGACTCCGGAAAGAGGTGCATCCAGCTGCAAGTGTCCCTGATAATTACTCTGGCAAGAGGTGCATCCACTGCAGGTGACCCTGATAATTACATCAGCCAGAGGTGCTTCCAGCTGCATGTGTCCCTGATAATTACTCTGGATAAGAGGTGCATCCAACTACAAGTATCGCTGATAATTACACTGGCAAGAGTTGCATCCATCAGTATGTGTCCATGATAATTACACTGGCAAGAGGTAAATCCAGCTCCACGTGTCCCTGATAATTAAAAACACAAGAGCTGCATCCATCTCCACGTGTCCCTGATAATTACTCTGGCAAGAGGTGCATCCAGCTGCACGTGTCCCTGATCATTACTATGGTAAGAGGTGCATCCAGCTGCAGGTGACCCTGATAATTACCCTGGCCAGAGGTGCATCCAGTTTCAAGTGAACCTTATAATTACAGCGGCAAGAGTTACATCCAGCTGCAAGTGACCCTGATAATTACTCCGGCAAGAGTTGCATCCAGCTGCATGTGTCCCTGATAATTATTCCGCCAAGAGATGCATCCAGCTGTACGTGTCCCTGATAATTACTCGGGCAAGAGGTGCATCCAGCTGCATGTGTCCCTGATAATTACTCTGGCAAGAGGTGCATCCAGCTGCACGTGTCCCTGATAATTACAAAGACAAGTGGTGCATCCAGCTGCACAGGTCCCTGATATTTACTCCGGCAAGAGGTGTATCCAGCTGCAAGTGACCCTGATAATTACACTGGCAAGAGGTGAATCCAGCTGCACGTGTCCCTGATAATTATACCGGCAAGAGGTTCATCCAGCTGCAAGTGACCCTGATAATTACACCAGCAAGAGGTGCATCCAGCTGCATGTGTCCCTGATATTTACAGTGGCAAGAGGTGCATCCAGCTGCATGTGTCCCTGATAATTACTCTGGCAATAGGTGCATCCAACTTCAAGTATTGCTGATAATTACATTGGCAAGAGTTGTATCCAGCTGTATGTGTCCATGATAATTACACTGGCAAGAGGTGCATCCAGCTGCACGTATCCCTGATAAGTACTCTGGCAAGAGGTGTATCCAGCTGCACGTGTCCCTGATAATTACTCCGGCAAGAGGAACATCCAGCTACACGTGTCCCAGATAATTACTCTGGTAAGAATTACATCCAGCTGCAAGTGACCCTGATAATTACACCGACCAGAGGTGCATCCAGCTGCATGTGTCCCTGATAATTAATCTGGCAAGATTTGCATCCAGCTGAACGTGTCACTGAAAATTACTCCGGCAAGAGGTGGATCCAGCTGCACGTGTCCCTGATAATTACTCCGGCAAGAGGTGCATCCAGCTGCACGGGTCCCTGATAATTACTCTGGCAAGAGGTGCATCCAGCTGCAAGTGACCCTGATAATTACACCGGCCATAGGTGCATCCAGCTGCATGTGTCCCTGATAATTAATCTGGCAATATTTGCATCCAGCTGAACGTGTCCCTGATAATTACTCCGTCAAGAGGTGCATCAAGCTGCACGTGTCCCTGATCATTACTATGGTAAGAGGTGCATCCAGCTGCAGGTGACCCTGATAATTACACTGGCCAGAGGTGCATCCAGCTGCAAGTGACCCTGATAATTACACTGGCCAGAGGTGCATCCAGCTGCAAGTGAACCTTATAATTACAGCGGCAAGAGTTACATCCAGCTGCAAGTGACCCTGATAATTACTCCGGCAAGAGGTGCATCCAGCTGTACGTGTCCCTGATAATTACAGTGGCAAGAGGTGCATCCACTGCAGGTGACCCTGATAATTACATCAGCCAGAGGTGCGTCCAGCTGCATGTATCCCTGATAATTACACTGGATAAGAGGTGCATCCAACTACAAGTATCGCTGATAATTACACTGGCAAGAGTTGCATCCAGCTGTATGTGTCCATGATAATTACACTGGCAAGAGGTGCATCCAGCTGTGCGTGTCCCTGATAATTACAGTGGCAAGAGGTGCATCCAGCTGCACATGTCCCTGATAATTACTCCGGCAAGAGGTGCATCCAGCTGCATGTGTCCCTTATAATTACTCCGGCAAGAGGAGCAACCAGCTACACTTGTCCCTGATAATTACTCCACCCTGATAATTACACCGGCCAGAGGTGCATCCAGCTGCATGTGTCCTTGATAATTACACTGGCAAGATTTGCATCCAGCTGCACGTGTCCCTGATAATGACTCCGGCAAGAGGTGCATCCAGCTGCAAGTGTCCCTGATAATTACTCTGGTAAGAGGTGCATCCAGCTGCAAGTGAACATTATAATTACACCGGCCAGAGTTGCATCCAGCTGCACGTGTCCCTGATAATTACTCCGGCAAGAGGTGCATCTAGCTGCATGTGTCCCTGATAATTACACTGGCAAGAGGTGCATCCAGCTGCAGGTGACCCTGATAATTACATCAGCCAGAGGTGCATCCAGTTGCATGTGTCCCTGATAATTACTCTGGATAAGAGGTGCATCCAACTTCAAGTATCGCTGATAATTACACTGGCAAGAGTTGCATGAAGCTGTATGTGTCCATGATAATTACACTGGCAAGAGGTGCATCAATCTGCACGTGTTCCTGATAATTACTCTGACAAGAGGTGCATCCAGCTGCACGTGTCCCTGATCATTACTATGGTAAGAGGTGCATCAAGCTGCAGGTGACCCTGATAATTACACTGGCCAGAGATGCATCCAGCTGCAAGTGAACCTTATAATTACAGCGGCAAGAGTTACATCCAGCTGCAAGTGACCCTGATAATTACTCCGGCAAGAGGTGCATCCAGCTGCATGTGTCCCTGATAATTATTCCGGCAAGAGATGCATCCAGCTGTACGTGTCCCTGATAATTACAGTGGCAAGAGGTGCATCCAGCTCCACGTGTCCCTGATAATGACTCCGGAAAGAGGTGCATCCAGCTGCAAGTGTCCCTGATAATTACTCTGGCAAGAGGTGCATCCACTGCAGGTGACCCTGATAATTACATCAGCCAGAGGTGCGTCCAGCTGCATGTGTCCCTGATAATTACTCTGGATAAGAGGTGCATCCAACTACAAGTATCGCTGATAATTACACTGGCAAGAGTTGCATCCATCAGTATGTGTCCATGATAATTACACTGGCAAGAGGTAAATCCAGCTCCACGTGTCCCTGATAATTAAAAACACAAGAGCTGCATCCATCTCCACGTGTCCCTGATAATTACTCTGGCAAGAGGTGCATCCAGCTGCACGTGTCCCTGATCATTACTATGGTAAGAGGTGCATCCAGCTGCAGGTGACCCTGATAATTACCCTGGCCAGAGGTGCATCCAGTTTCAAGTGAACCTTATAATTACAGCGGCAAGAGTTACATCCAGCTGCAAGTGACCCTGATAATTACTCCGGCAAGAGTTGCATCCAGCTGCATGTGTCCCTGATAATTATTCCGCCAAGAGATGCATCCAGCTGTACGTGTCCCTGATAATTACTCGGGCAAGAGGTGCATCCAGCTGCATGTGTCCCTGATAATTACTCTGGCAAGAGGTGCATCCAGCTGCACGTGTCCCTGATAATTACAAAGACAAGTGGTGCATCCAGCTGCACAGGTCCCTGATATTTACTCCGGCAAGAGGTGTATCCAGCTGCAAGTGACCCTGATAATTACACTGGCAAGAGGTGAATCCAGCTGCACGTGTCCCTGATAATTATACCGGCAAGAGGTTCATCCAGCTGCAAGTGACCCTGATAATTACACCAGCAAGAGGTGCATCCAGCTGCATGTGTCCCTGATATTTACAGTGGCAAGAGGTGCATCCAGCTGCATGTGTCCCTGATAATTACTCTGGCAATAGGTGCATCCAACTTCAAGTATTGCTGATAATTACATTGGCAAGAGTTGTATCCAGCTGTATGTGTCCATGATAATTACACTGGCAAGAGGTGCATCCAGCTGCACGTATCCCTGATAAGTACTCTGGCAAGAGGTGTATCCAGCTGCACGTGTCCCTGATAATTACTCCGGCAAGAGGAACATCCAGCTACACGTGTCCCAGATAATTACTCTGGCAAGAATTACATCCAGCTGCAAGTGACCCTGATAATTACACCGACCAGAGGTGCATCCAGCTGCATGTGTCCCTGATAATTAATCTGGCAAGATTTGCATCCAGCTGAACGTGTCCCTGATAATTACTCCGGCAAGAGGTGGATCCAGCTGCACGTGTCCCTGATAATTACTCCGGCAAGAGGTGCATCCAGCTGCACGGGTCCCTGATAATTACTCTGGCAAGAGGTGCATCCAGCTGCAAGTGACCCTGATAATTACACCGGCCATAGGTGCATCCAGCTGCATGTGTCCCTGATAATTAATCTGGCAATATTTGCATCCAGCTGAACGTGTCCCTGATAATTACTCCGTCAAGAGGTGCATCAAGCTGCACGTGTCCCTGATCATTACTATGGTAAGAGGTGCATCCAGCTGCAGGTGACCCTGATAATTACACTGGCCAGAGGTGCATCCAGCTGCAAGTGACCCTGATAATTACACTGGCCAGAGGTGCATCCAGCTGCAAGTGAACCTTATAATTACAGCGGCAAGAGTTACATCCAGCTGCAAGTGACCCTGATAATTACTCCGGCAAGAGGTGCATCCAGCTGCATGTGTCCCTGATAATTATACCGGCAAGAGATGCATCCAGCTGTACGTGTCCCTGATAATTACAGTGGCAAGAGGTGCATCCACTGCAGGTGACCCTGATAATTACATCAGCCAGAGGTGCGTCCAGCCGCATGTGTCCCTGATAATTACTCTGGATAAGAGGTGCATCCAACTACAAGTATCGCTGATAATTACACTGGCAAGAGTTGCATCCAGCTGTATGTGTCCATGATAATTACACTGGCAAGAGGTGCATCCAGCTGTGCGTGTCCCTGATAATTACAGTGGCAAGAGGTGCATCCAGCTGCACATGTCCCTGATAATTACTCCGGCAAGAGGTGCATCCAGCTGCATGTGTCCCTTATAATTACTCCGGCAAGAGGAGCAACCAGCTACACGTGTCCCTGATAATTACTCCACCCTGATAATTACACCGGCCAGAGGTGCATCCAGCTGCATGTGTCCCTGATAATTACACTGGCAAGATTTGCATCCAGCTGCAGGTGACCCTGATAATTACATCAGCCAGAGGTGCATCCAGCTGCATGTGTCCCTGATAATTACTCTGGCAAGAGGTGCATCCAACTTCAAGTATCGCTGATAATTACACTGGCAAGAGTTGTATCCAACTGTATGTCTCCATGATAATTACTCTGGCAAGTGGTGCATCCAGCTGAACGTATCCCTTATAATTACAGCAGCAAGAGTTACATCCAGCTGCAAGTGACCCTGATAATTACTCCGGCAAGAGGTGCATCCAGCTGCATGTGTCCCTGATCATTACTCTGGCAAGTGGTGCATCCAGCTGAACGTATCCCTTATGATTACAGCGCCAAGAGTTACATCCAGCTGCAAGTGACCCTGATAATTACTCCGGCAAGAGGTGCATCCAGCTGCATTTATCCCTGTTAATTGTTCCGGCAAGAGTGCATCCAGCTGTACGTGTCCCTGATAATTACTCCGGCAAGAGGTGCATCCAGCTGCATGTATCCCTGATAATTACTCCGGCAAGAGTTGCATCCAGCTGCACATGTCCCTGATAATTACTCCGGCAAGAGGTGCATCCACCTGCATGTGTCCCTGATAATTACTCCGGCAAGAGGAGCATCCAGCTACATGTGTCCCTGATAATTACTCCACCCTGATAATTACACCGGCCAGAGGAGCATCCAGCTGCATGTGTCCCTGATAATTACACTGGCAAGATTTGCATCCAGCTGAACGTGACCCTGATAATTACTCGGGCAAGAGGTGCATCCAGCTGCAGGTGACCCTGATAATTACATCAGACAGAGCTGCATCCAGCTGCAAGTGACCCTGATAATTACTCCGGCAAGAGGTGCATCCAGCTGCACGTGTCCCTGATAATTACAAAGACAAGAGGTGCATCCAGCTGCACATGTCCCTGATAATTACTCCGGCAAGAGGTGTATCCAGCTGCAAGTGACCCTGATAATTACACTGGGAAGAGGTGAATCCAGCTACACGTGTCCCAGATAATTACTCTGGCAAGAATTACATCCAGTTGCAAGTGACCCTGATAATTACACCGGCCAGAGGTGCATCCAGCTGCATGTGTCCCTGATAATTAATCTGGCAAGATTTGCATCCAGCTGAACGTTTCCCTGATAATTACTCCGGCAAGAGGTGGATCCAGCTGCACGTGTCCCTGATAATTACTCCGGCAAGAGGTGCATCCAGCTGCACGGGTCCCTGATAATTACTCTGGCAAGAGGTTCATCCAGCTGCAATTGACCCTGATAATTACACCGGCCAGAGGTGCATCCAGCTGCATGTGTCCCTGATAATTAATCTGGCAATATTTGCATCCAGCTGAACGTGTCCCTGATAATTACTCCGGCAAGAGGTGCATCCATGTGCACGTGTCCCTGATAATTACTCTGGCAAGAGGTGCATCCAGCTGCACGTGTCCCTGATCATTACTATGGTAAGAGGTGAATCCAGCTGCAGGTGACCCTGATAATTACACTGGCCAGAGGTGCATCCAGCTGCAAGTGAACCTTATAATTGCAGCGGCAAGAGTTACATCCAGCTGCAAGTGACCCTGAGAATTACTCCGGCAAGAGGTGCATCCAGCTGCATGTTTCCCTGATAATTATTCCAGCAAGAGATGCATCCAGCTGCAAATGTCCCTGATAATTACTCCGGCAAGAGGTGCATCCAGCTACACGTGTCCCTGATAATTACTCCACCCTGATAATTACAGTGTCAAGAGGTGCATCCAGCTGCACATGTCCCTGATAATTACTCCGGCAAGAGGTGCATCCAGCTACACGTGTCCCTGATAATTACTCCACCCTGATAATTACACCGGCCAGAGGTGTATCCAGCTGCATGTGTCCCTGATAATTACACTGCCAAGATTTGCATGCAGCTGCAGGTGACCCTGATAATTACATCAGCTTGAGGTGCATCCAGCTGCATGTGTCCCTGATAATTACTCTGGCAAGAGATGCATCCAACTTCAAGTATCGCTGATAATTACACTGGCAAGAGTTGTATCCAGCTGTATGTGTCCATGATAATTACACTGGCAAGAGTTGCATCCAGCTGCACGTATCCCTGATAAGTACTCTGGCAAGAGGTGTATCCAGCTGCACGTGTCCCTGATAATTACTCCGGCAAGAGGAACATCCAGCTACACGTGTCCCAGATAATTACTCTGGCAAGAATTACATCCAGCTGCAAGTGACCCTGATAATTACACTGGCAAGAGGTGAATCCAGCTACACGTGTCCCAGATAATTACTCTGGCAAGAATTACATCCAGCTGCAAGTGACCCTGAAATTACACCGGCCAGAGGTGCATCCAGCTGCATGTGTCCCTGATAATTAATCTGGCAAGATTTGCATCCAGCTGAACGTTTCCCTGATAATTACTCCGGCAAGAGGTGGATCCAGTTGAACGTGTCCCTGATAATTACTCCGGCAAGAGGTGCATCCAGCTTCACGGGTCCCTGATAATTACTCAGGCAAGAGGTTCATCCAGCTGCAAGTGACCCTGATAATTACACCGGCCAGAGGTGCATCCAGCTGCATGTGTCCCTGATAATTAATCTGGCAATATTTGCATCCAGCTGAACGTGTCCCTGATAATTACTCCAGAAAGAGGTGCATCCATCTGCACGTGTCCCTGATAATTACACTGGCCAGAGGTGCATCCAGCTGCAAGTGAACCTTATAATTGCAGCGGCAAGAGTTACATCCAGCTGCATGTGACCCTGTGAATTATTCCGGCAAGAGATGCATCCAGCTGCACATGTCCCTGATAATTACTCCGGCAAGAGGTGCATCCAGCTACACGTGTCCCTGATAATTACTCCACCCTGATAATTACAGTGGCAAGAGGTGCATCCAGCTGCACATGGCCCTGATAATTACTCCGGCAGGAGGTGCATCCAGCTACACGTGTCCCTGATAATTACTCCGCCCTGATAATTACACCAGCCAGAGGTGCATCCAGCTGCATGTGTCCCTGATAATTACACTGGCAAGATTTGCATCCAGCTGCAGGTGACCCAGATAATTACATCAGCCAGAGGTGCATCCAGCTGCATGTGTCCCTGATAATTACTCTGGCAAGAGATGCATCCAACTTCAAGTATCGCTGATAATTACACTGGCAAGAGTTGTATCCAGCTGTATGTGTCCTTGATAATTACACTGGCAAGAGGTGCATCCAGCTGCACGTATCCCTGATAAGTACTCTGGCAAGAGGTGCACCGAGCTGCACGTTTTACTGATAATTACTCCGGCAAGAGGTGCATCCAGCTGCAAGTGACCCTGATAATTACACTGGCAAGAGGTGAATCCAACTACACGTGTCCCTGATAATTACACCGGCAAGTGCATCCAGCTGCATGTGTCCCTGATAATTACTCTGGCAAGAGGAGCATCCACCTACACTTGTCCCTGACAATTACTCCACCCTGATAATTACACCGGCCAGAGGTGCATCCAGCTGCATGTGTCCTTGATAATTACACTGGCAAGATTTGCATCCAGCTGCACGTGTCCCTGATAATGACTCCGGCAAGAGGTGAATCCAGCTGCAAGTGTCCCTGATAATTACTCTGGTAAGAGGTGCATCCAGCTGCAAGTGAACATTATAATTACACCGGCCAGAGTTGCATCCAGCTGCACGTGTCCCTGATAATTACTCCGGCAAGAGGTGCATCTAGCTGCATGTGTCCCTGATAATTACACTGGCAAGAGGTGCATCCAGCTGCAGGTGACCCTGATAATTACATCAGCCAGAGGTGCATCCAGTTGCATGTGTCCCTGATAATTACTCTGGATAAGAGGTGCATCCAACTTCAAGTATCGCTGATAATTACACTGGCAAGAGTTGCATGAAGCTGTATGTGTCCATGATAATTACACTGGCAAGAGGTGCATCAATCTGCACGTGTTCCTGATAATTACTCTGACAAGAGGTGCATCCAGCTGCACGTGTCCCTGATCATTACTATGGTAAGAGGTGCATCCAGCTGCAGGTGACCCTGATAATTACACTGGCCAGAGGTGCATCCAGCTGCAAGTAAACCTTATAATTACAGCGGCAAGAGTTACATCCAGCTGCAAGTGACCCTGATAATTACTCCGGCAAGAGGTGCATCCAGCTGCATGTGTCCCTGATAATTATTCCGGCAAGAGATGCATCCAGCTGTACGTGTCCCTGATAATTACAGTGGCAAGAGGTGCATCCAGCTCCACGTGTCCCTGATAATGACTCCGGAAAGAGGTGCATCCAGCTGCAAGTGTCCCTGATAATTACTCTGGCAAGAGGTGCATCCACTGCAGGTGACCCTGATAATTACATCAGCCAGAGGTGCGTCCAGCTGCATGTGTCCCTGATAATTACTCTGGATAAGAGGTGCATCCAACTACAAGTATCGCTGATAATTACACTGGCAAGAGTTGCATCCATCAGTATGTGTCCATGATAATTACACTGGCAAGAGGTAAATCCAGCTCCACGTGTCCCTGATAATTAAAAACACAAGAGCTGCATCCATCTCCACGTGTCCCTGATAATTACTCTGGCAAGAGGTGCATCCAGCTGCACGTGTCCCTGATCATTACTATGGTAAGAGGTGCATCCAGCTGCAGGTGACCCTGATAATTACCCTGGCCAGAGGTGCATCCAGTTTCAAGTGAACCTTATAATTACAGCGTCAAGAGTTACATCCAGCTGCAAGTGATCCTGATAATTACTCAGGCAAGAGTTGCATCCAGCTGCATGTGTCCCTGATAATTATTCCGCCAAGAGATGCATCCAGCTGTACGTGTCCCTGATAATTACTCGGGCAAGAGGTGCATCCAGCTGCATGTGTCCCTGATAATTACTCTGGCAAGAGGTGCATCCAGCTGCACGTGTCCCTGATAATTACAAAGACAAGTGGTGCATCCAGCTGCACAGGTCCCTGATATTTACTCCGGCAAGAGGTGTATCCAGCTGCAAGTGACCCTGATAATTACACTGGCAAGAGGTGAATCCAGCTGCACGTGTCCCTGATAATTATACCGGCAAGAGTTTCATCCAGCTGCAAGTGACCCTGATAATTACACCAGCAAGAGGTGCATCCAGCTGCATGTGTCCCTGATATTTACAGTGGCAAGAGGTGCATCCAGCTGCATGTGTCCCTGATAATTACTCTGGCAATAGGTGCATCCAACTTCAAGTATTGCTGATAATTACATTGGCAAGAGTTGTATCCAGCTGTATGTGTCCATGATAATTACACTGGCAAGAGGTGCATCCAGCTGCACGTATCCCTGATAAGTACTCTGGAAAGAGGTGTATCCAGCTGCACGTGTCCCTGATAATTACTCCGGCAAGAGGAACATCCAGCTACACGTGTCCCAGATAATTACTCTGGCAAGAATTACATCCAGCTGCAAGTGACCCTGATTATTACACCGACCAGAGGTGCATCCAGCTGCATGTGTCCCTGATAATTAATCTGGCAAGATTTGCATCCAGCTGAACGTGTCCCTGATAATTACTCCGGCAAGAGGTGGATCCAGCTGCACGTGTCCCTGATAATTACTCCGGCAAGAGGTGCATCCAGCTGCACGGGTCCCTGATAATTACTCTGGCAAGAGGTGCATCCAGCTGCAAGTGACCCTGATAATTACACCGGCCATAGGTGCATACAGCTGCATGTGTCCCTGATAATTAATCTGGCAATATTTGCATCCAGCTGAACGTGTCCCTGATAATTACTCCGTCAAGAGGTGCATCAAGCTGCACGTGTCCCTGATCATTACTATGGTAAGAGGTGCATCCAGCTGCAGGTGACCCTGATAATTACACTGGCCAGAGGTGCATCCAGCTGCAAGTGACCCTGATAATTACACTGGCCAGAGGTGCATCCAGCTGCAAGTGAACCTTATAATTACAGCGGCAAGAGTTACATCCAGCTGCAAGTGACCCTGATAATTACTCCGGCAAGAGGTGCATCCAGCTGCATGTGTCCCTGATAATTATACCGGCAAGAGATGCATCCAGCTGTACGTGTCCCTGATAATTACAGTGGCAAGAGGTGCATCCACTGCAGGTGACCCTGATAATTACATCAGCCAGAGGTGCGTCCAGCTGCATGTGTCCCTGATAATTACTCTGGATAAGAGGTGCATCCAACTACAAGTATCGCTGATAATTACACTGGCAAGAGTTGCATCCAGCTGCAAGTGACCCTGATAATTACTCCGGCAAGAGGTGCATCCAGCTGCATGTGTCCCTGATAATTATTCCGGCAAGAGATGCATCCAGCTGTACGTGTCCCTGATAATTACAGTGGCAAGAGGTGCATCCAGCTCCACGTGTCCCTGATAATGACTCCGGAAAGAGGTGCATCCAGCTGCAAGTGTCCCTGATAATTACTCTTGCAAGAGGTGCATCCACTGCAGGTGACCCTGATAATTACATCAGCCAGAGGTGCGTCCAGCTGCATGTGTCCCTGATAATTACTCTGGATAAGAGGTGCATCCAACTACAAGTATCGCTGATAATTACACTGGCAAGAGTTGCATCCATCAGTATGTGTCCATGATAATTACACTGGCAAGAGGTAAATCCAGCTCCACGTGTCCCTGATAATTAAAAACACAAGAGCTGCATCCATCTCCACGTGTCCCTGATAATTACTCTGGCAAGAGGTGCATCCAGCTGCACGTGTCCCTGATCATTACTATGGTAAGAGGTGCATCCAGCTGCAGGTGACCCTGATAATTACCCTGGCCAGAGGTGCATCCAGTTTCAAGTGAACCTTATAATTACAGCGGCAAGAGTTACATCCAGCTGCAAGTGATCCTGATAATTACTCAGGCAAGAGTTGCATCCAGCTGCATGTGTCCCTGATAATTATTCCGCCAAGAGATGCATCCAGCTGTACGTGTCCCTGATAATTACTCGGGCAAGAGGTGCATCCAGCTGCATGTGTCCCTGATAATTACTCTGGCAAGAGGTGCATCCAGCTGCACGTGTCCCTGATAATTACAAAGACAAGTGGTGCATCCAGCTGCACAGGTCCCTGATATTTACTCCGGCAAGAGGTGTATCCAGCTGCAAGTGACCCTGATAATTACACTGGCAAGAGGTGAATCCAGCTGCACGTGTCCCTGATAATTATACCGGCAAGAGGTTCATCCAGCTGCAAGTGACCCTGATAATTACACCAGCAAGAGGTGCATCCAGCTGCATGTGTCCCTGATATTTACAGTGGCAAGAGGTGCATCCAGCTGCATGTGTCCCTGATAATTACTCTGGCAAGAGGTGCATCCAGCTGCACGTATCCCTGATAAGTACTCTGGCAAGAGGTGTATCCAGCTGCACGTGTCCCTGATAATTACTCCGGCAAGAGGAACATCCAGCTACACGTGTCCCAGATAATTACTCTGGCAAGAATTACATCCAGCTGCAAGTGACCCTGATAATTACACCGACCAGAGGTGCATCCAGCTGCATGTGTCCCTGATAATTAATCTGGCAAGATTTGCATCCAGCTGAACGTGTCCCTGATAATTACTCCGGCAAGAGGTGGATCCAGCTGCACGTGTCCCTGATAATTACTCCGGCAAGAGGTGCATCCAGCTGCACGGGTCCCTGATAATTACTCTGGCAAGAGGTGCATCCAGCTGCAAGTGACCCTGATAATTACACCGGCCATAGGTGCATACAGCTGCATGTGTCCCTGATAATTAATCTGGCAATATTTGCATCCAGCTGAACGTGTCCCTGATAATTACTCCGTCAAGAGGTGCATCAAGCTGCACGTGTCCCTGATCATTACTATGGTAAGAGGTGCATCCAGCTGCAGGTGACCCTGATAATTACACTGGCCAGAGGTGCATCCAGCTGCAAGTGACCCTGATAATTACACTGGCCAGAGGTGCATCCAGCTGCAAGTGAACCTTATAATTACAGCGGCAAGAGTTACATCCAGCTGCAAGTGACCCTGATAATTACTCCGGCAAGAGGTGCATCCAGCTGCATGTGTCCCTGATAATTATACCGGCAAGAGATGCATCCAGCTGTACGTGTCCCTGATAATTACAGTGGCAAGAGGTGCATCCACTGCAGGTGACCCTGATAATTACATCAGCCAGAGGTGCGTCCAGCTGCATGTGTCCCTGATAATTACTCTGGATAAGAGGTGCATCCAACTACAAGTATCGCTGATAATTACACTGGCAAGAGTTGCATCCAGCTGTATGTGTCCATGATAATTACACTGGCAAGAGGTGCATCCAGCTGTGCGTGTCCCTGATAATTACAGTGGCAAGAGGTGCATCCAGCTGCACATGTCCCTGATAATTACTCCGGCAAGAGGTGCATCCAGCTGCATGTGTCCCTGATAATTACTCCGGCAAGAGGAGCAACCAGCTACACGTGTCCCTGATAATTACTCCACCCTGATAATTACACCGGCCAGAGGTGCATCCAGCTGCATGTGTCCCTGATAATTACACTGGCAAGATTTGCATCCAGCTGCAGGTGACCCTGATAATTACATCAGCCAGAGGTGCATCCAGCTGCATGTGTCCCTGATAATTACTCTGGCAAGAGGTGCATCCAACTTCAAGTATCGCTGATAATTACACTGGCAAGAGTTGTATCCAACTGTATGTCTCCATGATAATTACTCTGGCAAGTGGTGCATGCAGCTGAACATATCCCTTATAATTACAGCAGCAAGAGTTACATCCAGCTGCAAGTGACCCAGATAATTACTCCGGCAAGAGGTGCATCCAGCTGCATGTGTCCCTGATCATTACTCTGGCAAGTGGTGCATCCAGCTGAACGTATCTCTTATGATTACAGCGCCAAGAGTTACATCCAGCTGCAAGTGACCCTGATAATTACTCCGGCAAGAGGTGCATCCAGCTGCATTTATCCCTGTTAATTGTTCCGGCAAGAGTGCATCCAGCTGCACGTGTCCCTGATAATTACTCCGGCAAGAGGTGCATCCAGCTGCATGTATCCCTGATAATTACTCCGGCAAGAGTTGCATCCAGCTGCACATGTCCCTGATAATTACTCCGGCAAGAGGTGCATCCACCTGCATGTGTCCCTGATAATTACTCCGGCAAGAGGAGCATCCAGCTACATGTGTCCCTGATAATTACTCCACCCTGATAATTACACCGGCCAGAGGAGCATCCAGCTGCATGTGTCCCTGATAATTACACTGGCAAGATTTGCATCCAGCTGAACGTGACCCTGATAATTACTCGGGCAAGAGGTGCATCCAGCTGCAGGTGACCCTGATAATTACATCAGACAGAGCTGCATCCAGCTGCAAGTGACCCTGATAATTACTCCGGCAAGAGGTGCATCCAGCTGCACGTGTCCCTGATAATTACTCCGGCAAGAGGTGTATCCAGCTGCAAGTGACCCTGATAATTACACTGGCAAGAGGTGAATCCAGCTACACGTGTCCCAGATAATTACTCTGGCAAGAATTACATCCAGTTGCAAGTGACCCTGATAATTACACCGGCCAGAGGTGCATCCAGCTGCATGTGTCCCTGATAATTAATCTGGCAAGATTTGCATCCAGCTGAACGTTTCCCTGATAATTACTCCGGCAAGAGGTGGATCCAGCTGCACGTGTCCCTGATAATTACTCCGGCAAGTGGTGCATCCAGCTGCACGGGTCCCTGATAATTACTCTGGCAAGAGGTTCATCCAGCTGCAATTGACCCTGATAATTACACCGGCCAGAGGTGCATCCAGCTGCATGTGTCCCTGATAATTAATCTGGCAATATTTGCATCCAGCTGAACGTGTCCCTGATAATTACTCTGGCAAGAGGTGGATCCAGCTGCAAGTGACCCTGATAATTACTCCGGCAAGAGGTGCATCCAGCTGCATGTGTCCCTGATCATTACTCTGGCAAGTGGTGCATCCAGCTGAACGTATCTCTTATGATTACAGCGCCAAGAGTTACATCCAGCTGCAAGTGACCCTGATAATTACTCCGGCAAGAGGTGCATCCAGCTGCACGGGTCCCTGATAATTACTCTGGCAAGAGGTGGATCCAGCTGCAAGTGACCCTGATAATTACTCCGGCAAGAGGTGCATCCAGCTGCATGTGTCCCTGATCATTACTCTGGCAAGTGGTGCATCCAGCTGAACGTATCTCTTATGATTACAGCGCCAAGAGTTACATCCAGCTGCAAGTGACCCTGATAATTACTCCGGCAAGAGGTGCATCCAGCTGCATTTATCCCTGTTAATTGTTCCGGCAAGAGTGCATCCAGCTGTACGTGTCCCTGATAATTACTCCGGCAAGAGGTGCATCCAGCTGCATGTATCCCTGATAATTACTCCGGCAAGAGTTGCATCCAGCTGCACATGTCCCTGATAATTACTCTGGCAAGAGGTGCATCCAGCTGCACGTGTCCCTGATCATCACTATGGTAAGAGGTGCATCCAGCTGCAGGTGACCCTGATAATTACCCTGGCCAGAGGTGCATCCAGTTTCAAGTGAACCTTATAATTACAGCGGCAAGAGTTACATCCAGCTGCAAGTGACCCTGATAATTACTCCGGCAAGAGTTGCATCCAGCTGCATGTGTCCCTGATAATTATTCCGCCAAGAGATGCATCCAGCTGTACGTGTCCCTGATAATTACTCGGGCAAGAGGTGCATCCAGCTGCATGTGTCCCTGATAATTACTCTGGCAAGAGGTGCATCCAGCTGCACGTGTCCCTGATAATTACAAAGACAAGTGGTGCATCCAGCTGCACAGGTCCCTGATATTTACTCCGGCAAGAGGTGTATCCAGCTGCAAGTGACCCTGATAATTACACTGGCAAGAGGTGAATCCAGCTGCACGTGTCCCTGATAATTATACCGGCAAGAGGTTCATCCAGCTGCAAGTGACCCTGATAATTACACCAGCAAGAGGTGCATCCAGCTGCATGTGTCCCTGATATTTACAGTGGCAAGAGGTGCATCCAGCTGCATGTGTCCCTGATAATTACTCTGGCAATAGGTGCATCCAACTTCAAGTATTGCTGATAATTACATTGGCAAGAGTTGTATCCAGCTGTATGTGTCCATGATAATTACACTGGCAAGAGGTGCATCCAGCTGCACGTATCCCTGATAAGTACTCTGGCAAGAGGTGTATCCAGCTGCACGTGTCCCTGATAATTACTCCGGCAAGAGGAACATCCAGCTACACGTGTCCCAGATAATTACTCTGTCAAGAATTACATCCAGCTGCAAGTGACCCTGATAATTACACCGACCAGAGGTGCATCCAGCTGCATGTGTCCCTGATAATTAATCTGGCAAGATTTGCATCCAGCTGAACGTGTCCCTGATAATTACTCCGGCAAGAGGTGGATCCAGCTGCACGTGTCCCTGATAATTACTCCGGCAAGAGGTGCATCCAGCTGCACGGGTCCCTGATAATTACTCTGGCAAGAGGTGCATCCAGCTGCAAGTGACCCTGATAATTACACCGGCCATAGGTGCATCCAGCTGCATGTGTCCCTGATAATTAATCTGGCAATATTTGCATCCAGCTGAACGTGTCCCTGATAATTACTCCGTCAAGAGGTGCATCAAGCTGCACGTGTCCCTGATCATTACTATGGTAAGAGGTGCATCCAGCTGCAGGTGACCCTGATAATTACACTGGCCAGAGGTGCATCCAGCTGCAAGTGACCCTGATAATTACACTGGCCAGAGGTGCATCCAGCTGCAAGTGAACCTTATAATTACAGCGGCAAGAGTTACATCCAGCTGCAAGTGACCCTGATAATTACTCCGGCAAGAGGTGCATCCAGCTGCATGTGTCCCTGATAATTATACCGGCAAGAGATGCATCCAGCTGTACGTGTCCCTGATAATTACAGTGGCAAGAGGTGCATCCACTGCAGGTGACCCTGATAATTACATCAGCCAGAGGTGCGTCCAGCTGCATGTGTCCCTGATAATTACTCTGGATAAGAGGTGCATCCAACTACAAGTATCGCTGATAATTACACTGGCAAGAGTTGCATCCAGCTGTATGTGTCCATGATAATTACACTGGCAAGAGGTGCATCCAGCTGTGCGTGTCCCTGATAATTACAGTGGCAAGAGGTGCATCCAGCTGCACATGTCCCTGATAATTACTCCGGCAAGAGGTGCATCCAGCTGCATGTGTCCCTTATAATTACTCCGGCAAGAGGAGCAACCAGCTACACGTGTCCCTGATAATTACTCCACCCTGATAATTACACCGGCCAGAGGTGCATCCAGCTGCATGTGTCCCTGATAATTACACTGGCAAGATTTGCATCCAGCTGCAGGTGACCCTGATAATTACATCAGCCAGAGGTGCATCCAGCTGCATGTGTCCCTGATAATTACTCTGGCAAGAGGTGCATCCAACTTCAAGTATCGCTGATAATTACACTGGCAAGAGTTGTATCCAACTGTATGTCTCCATGATAATTACTCTGGCAAGTGGTGCATCCAGCTGAACGTATCCCTTATAATTACAGCAGCAAGAGTTACATCCAGCTGCAAGTGACCCTGATAATTACTCCGGCAAGAGGTGCATCCAGCTGCATGTGTCCCTGATCATTACTCTGGCAAGTGGTGCATCCAGCTGAACGTATCCCTTATGATTACAGCGCCAAGAGTTACATCCAGCTGCAAGTGACCCTGATAATTACTCCGGCAAGAGGTGCATCCAGCTGCATTTATCCCTGTTAATTGTTCCGGCAAGAGTGCATCCAGCTGTACGTGTCCCTGATAATTACTCCGGCAAGAGGTGCATCCAGCTGCATGTATCCCTGATAATTACTCCGGCAAGAGTTGCATCCAGCTGCACATGTCCCTGATAATTACTCCGGCAAGAGGTGCATCCACCTGCATGTGTCCCTGATAATTACTCCGGCAAGAGGAGCATCCAGCTACATGTGTCCCTGATAATTACTCCACCCTGATAATTACACCGGCCAGAGGAGCATCCAGCTGCATGTGTCCCTGATAATTACACTGGCAAGATTTGCATCCAGCTGAACGTGACCCTGATAATTACTCGGGCAAGAGGTGCATCCAGCTGCAGGTGACCCTGATAATTACATCAGACAGAGCTGCATCCAGCTGCAAGTGACCCTGATAATTACTCCGGCAAGAGGTGCATCCAGCTGCACGTGTCCCTGATAATTACAAAGACAAGAGGTGCATCCAGCTGCACATGTCCCTGATAATTACTCCGGCAAGAGGTGTATCCAGCTGCAAGTGACCCTGATAATTACACTGGGAAGAGGTGAATCCAGCTACACGTGTCCCAGATAATTACTCTGGCAAGAATTACATCCAGTTGCAAGTGACCCTGATAATTACACCGGCCAGAGGTGCATCCAGCTGCATGTGTCCCTGATAATTAATCTGGCAAGATTTGCATCCAGCTGAACGTTTCCCTGATAATTACTCCGGCAAGAGGTGGATCCAGCTGCACGTGTCCCTGATAATTACTCCGGCAAGAGGTGCATCCAGCTGCACGGGTCCCTGATAATTACTCTGGCAAGAGGTTCATCCAGCTGCAATTGACCCTGATAATTACACCGGCCAGAGGTGCATCCAGCTGCATGTGTCCCTGATAATTACAGTGGCAAGAGGTGCATCCAGCTGCAGGTGACCCTGATAATTACATCAGCCAGAGCTGCATCCAGCTGCAAGTGACCCTGATAATTACTCCGGCAAGAGGTGCATCCAGCTGCATGTGTACCTGACAATTACTCTGGCAAGTGGTGCATCCAGCTGAACGTATCCCTTATAATTACAGCGCCAAGAGTTACATCCAGCTGCAAGTGACCCTGATAATTACTCCGGCAAGAGGTGCATCCAGCTGCATTTATCCCTGTTAATTATTCCGGCAAGAGATGCATCCAGCTGTACGTGTCCCTGATAATTACTCCGGCAAGAGGTGCATCCAGCTGCATGTATCCCTGATAATTACTCCGGCAAGAGTTGCATCCAGCTGCACATGTCCCTGATAATTACTCCGGCAAGAGGTGCATCCACCTGCACGTGTCCCTGATAATTACTCCGGCAAGAGGAGCATCCAGCTACAATTGTCCCTGATAATTACTCCACCCTGATAATTACACCGGCCAGAGGTGCATCCAGCTGCACGTGTCCCTGATAATTATACCGGCAAGAGGTTCATCCAGCTGCAAGTGACCCTGATAATTACACCAGCAAGAGGTGCATCCAGCTGCATGTGTCCCTGATAATTACAGTGGCAAGAGGTGCATCCAGCTGCAGGTGACCCTGATAATTACATCAGCCAGAGCTGCATCCAGCTGCAAGTGACCCTGATAATTACTCCGGCAAGAGGTGCATCCAGCTGCACGTGTCCCTGATAATTACAAAGACAAGAGGTGTATACAGCTGCACATGTCCCTGATAATTACTCCGGCAGGAGGTGTATCCAGCTGCAAGTGACCCTGATAATTACACTGGCAAGAGGTGAATCCAGCTACACGTGTCCCAGATAATTACTCTGGCAAGAATTACATCCAGCTGAAAGTGACCCTGAAATTACACCGGCCAGAGGTGCATCCAGCTGCATGTGTCCCTGATAATTAATCTGGCAAGATTTGCATCCAGCTGAACGTTTCCCTGATAATTACTCCGGCAAGAGGTGGATCCAGATGAACGTGTCCCTGATAATTACTCCGGCAAGAGGTGCATCCAGCTGCACGGGTCCCTGATAATTACTCTGGCAAGAGGTTCATCCAGCTGCAAGTGACCCTGATAATTACACCGGCCAGAGGTGCATCCAGCTGCATGTGTCCCTGATAATTAATCTGGCAATATTTGCATCCAGCTGAACGTGTCCCTGATAATTACTCCGGAAAGAGGTGCATCCATCTGCACGTGTCCCTGATAATTACTCTAGCAAGAGGTGCATCCAGCTGCACGTGTCCCTGATCATTACTATGGTAAGAAGTGCATCCAGCTGCAGGTGACCCTGATAATTACACTGGCCAGAGGTGCATCCAGCTGCAAGTGAACCTTATAATTGCAGCGGCAAGAGTTACATCCAGCTGCATGTGACCCTGAGAATTACTCCGGCAAGAGGTGCATCCAGCTACATGTGTCCCTGATAATTATTCCGGCAAGAGATGCATCCAGCTGCACATGTCCCTGATAATTACTCCGGCAAGAGGTGCATCCAGCTACACGTGTCCCTGATAATTACTCCACCCTGATAATTACAGTGGCAAGAGGTGCATCCAGCTGCACATGTCCCTGATAATTACTCCGGCAGGAGGTGCATCCAGCTACACGTGTCCCTGATAATTACTCCGCCCTGATAATTACACCAGCCAGAGGTGCATCCAGCTGCATGTGTCCCTGATAATTACACTGGCAAGATTTGCATCCAGCTGCAGGTGACCCAGATAATTACATCAGCCAGAGGTGCATCCAGCTGCATGTGTCCCTGATAATTACTCTGGCAAGAGATGCATCCAACTTCAAGTATCGCTGATAATTACACTGGCAAGAGTTGTATCCAGCTGTATGTGTCCATGATAATTACACTGGCAAGAGGTGCATCCAGCTGCACGTATCCCTGATAAATACTCTGGCAAGAGGTGCACCGAGCTGCACGTTTTACTGATAATTACTCCGGCAAGGGGTGCATCCAGCTGCAAGTGACCCTGATAATTACACTGGCAAGAGGTGAATCCAACTACACGTGTCCCTGATAATTACACCGGCAAGTGCATCCAGCTGCATGTGTCCCTGATAATTACTCTGGCAAGAGGAGCATCCACCTACACTTGTCCCTAATAATTACTCCACCCTGATAATTACACCGGCCAGAGGTGCATCCAGCTGCATGTGTCCTTGATAATTACACTGGCAAGATTTGCATCCAGCTGCACGTGTCCCTGATAATGACTCCGGCAAGAGGTGCATCCAGCTGCAAGTGTCCCTGATAATTACTCTGGTAAGAGGTGCATCCAGCTGCAAGTGAACATTATAATTACACCGGCCAGAGTTGCATCCAGCTGCACGTGTCCCTGATAATTACTCCGGCAAGAGGTGCATCTAGCTGCATGTGTCCCTGATAATTACACTGGCAAGAGGTGCATCCAGCTGCAGGTGACCCTGATAATTACATCAGCCAGAGGTGCATCCAGTTGCATGTGTCCCTGATAATTACTCTGGATAAGAGGTGCATCCAACTTCAAGTATCGCTGATAATTACACTGGCAAGAGTTGCATGAAGCTGTATGTGTCCATGATAATTACACTGGCAAGAGGTGCATCAATCTGCACGTGTTCCTGATAATTACTCTGACAAGAGGTGCATCCAGCTGCACGTGTCCCTGATCATTACTATGGTAAGAGGTGCATCCAGCTGCAGGTGACCCTGATAATTACACTGGCCAGAGGTGCATCCAGCTGCAAGTGAACCTTATAATTACAGCGGCAAGAGTTACATCCAGCTGCAAGTGACCCTGATAATTACTCCGGCAAGAGGTGCATCCAGCTGCATGTGTCCCTGATAATTATTCCGGCAAGAGATGCATCCAGCTGTACGTGTCCCTGATAATTACAGTGGCAAGAGGTGCATCCAGCTCCACGTGTCCCTGATAATGACTCCGGAAAGAGGTGCATCCAGCTGCAAGTGTCCCTGATAATTACTCTGGCAAGAGGTGCATCCACTGCAGGTGACCCTGATAATTACATCAGCCAGAGGTGCGTCCAGCTGCATGTGTCCCTGATAATTACTCTGGATAAGAGGTGCATCCAACTACAAGTATCGCTGATAATTACACTGGCAAGAGTTGCATCCATCAGTATGTGTCCATGATAATTACACTGGCAAGAGGTAAATCCAGCTCCACGTGTCCCTGATAATTAAAAACACAAGAGCTGCATCCATCTCCACGTGTCCCTGATAATTACTCTGGCAAGAGGTGCATCCAGCTGCACGTGTCCCTGATCATTACTATGGTAAGAGGTGCATCCAGCTGCAGGTGACCCTGATAATTACCCTGGCCAGAGGTGCATCCAGTTTCAAGTGAACCTTATAATTACAGCGGCAAGAGTTACATCCAGCTGCAAGTGACCCTGATAATTACTCCGGCAAGAGTTGCATCCAGCTGCATGTGTCCCTGATAATTATTCCGCCAAGAGATGCATCCAGCTGTACGTGTCCCTGATAATTACTCGGGCAAGAGGTGCATCCAGCTGCATGTGTCCCTGATAATTACTCTGGCAAGAGGTGCATCCAGCTGCACGTGTCCCTGATAATTACAAAGACAAGTGGTGCATCCAGCTGCACAGGTCCCTGATATTTACTCCGGCAAGAGGTGTATCCAGCTGCAAGTGACCCTGATAATTACACTGGCAAGAGGTGAATCCAGCTGCACGTGTCCCTGATAATTATACCGGCAAGAGGTTCATCCAGCTGCAAGTGACCCTGATAATTACACCAGCAAGAGGTGCATCCAGCTGCATGTGTCCCTGATATTTACAGTGGCAAGAGGTGCATCCAGCTGCATGTGTCCCTGATAATTACTCTGGCAATAGGTGCATCCAACTTCAAGTATTGCTGATAATTACATTGGCAAGAGTTGTATCCAGCTGTATGTGTCCATGATAATTACACTGGCAAGAGGTGCATCCAGCTGCACGTATCCCTGATAAGTACTCTGGCAAGAGGTGTATCCAGCTGCACGTGTCCCTGATAATTACTCCGGCAAGAGGAACATCCAGCTACACGTGTCCCAGATAATTACTCTGGCAAGAATTACATCCAGCTGCAAGTGACCCTGATAATTACACCGACCAGAGGTGCATCCAGCTGCATGTGTCCCTGATAATTAATCTGGCAAGATTTGCATCCAGCTGAACGTGTCCCTGATAATTACTCCGGCAAGAGGTGGATCCAGCTGCACGTGTCCCTGATAATTACTCCGGCAAGAGGTGCATCCAGCTGCACGGGTCCCTGATAATTACTCTGGCAAGAGGTGCATCCAGCTGCAAGTGACCCTGATAATTACACCGGCCATAGGTGCATCCAGCTGCATGTGTCCCTGATAATTAATCTGGCAATATTTGCATCCAGCTGAACGTGTCCCTGATAATTACTCCGTCAAGAGGTGCATCAAGCTGCACGTGTCCCTGATCATTACTATGGTAAGAGGTGCATCCAGCTGCAGGTGACCCTGATAATTACACTGGCCAGAGGAGCATCCAGCTGCAAGTGACCCTGATAATTACACTGGCCAGAGGTGCATCCAACTTCAAGTATCGCTGATAATTACACTGGCAAGAGTTGCATGAAGCTGTATGTGTCCATGATAATTACACTGGCAAGAGGTGCATCAATCTGCACGTGTTCCTGATAATTACTCTGACAAGAGGTGCATCCAGCTGCACGTGTCCCTGATCATTACTATGGTAAGAGGTGCATCCAGCTGCAGGTGACCCTGATAATTACACTGGCCAGAGGTGCATCCAGCTGCAAGTGAACCTTATAATTACAGCGGCAAGAGTTACATCCAGCTGCAAGTGACCCTGATAATTACTCCGGCAAGAGGTGCATCCAGCTGCATGTGTCCCTGATAATTATTCCGGCAAGAGATGCATCCAGCTGTACGTGTCCCTGATAATTACAGTGGCAAGAGGTGCATCCAGCTCCACGTGTCCCTGATAATGACTCCGGAAAGAGGTGCATCCAGCTGCAAGTGTCCCTGATAATTACTCTGGCAAGAGGTGCATCCACTGCAGGTGACCCTGATAATTACATCAGCCAGAGGTGCGTCCAGCTGCATGTGTCCCTGATAATTACTCTGGATAAGAGGTGCATCCAACTACAAGTATCGCTGATAATTACACTGGCAAGAGTTGCATCCATCAGTATGTGTCCATGATAATTACACTGGCAAGAGGTAAATCCAGCTCCACGTGTCCCTGATAATTAAAAACACAAGAGCTGCATCCATCTCCACGTGTCCCTGATAATTACTCTGGCAAGAGGTGCATCCAGCTGCACGTGTCCCTGATCATTACTATGGTAAGAGGTGCATCCAGCTGCAGGTGACCCTGATAATTACCCTGGCCAGAGGTGCATCCAGTTTCAAGTGAACCTTATAATTACAGCGGCAAGAGTTACATCCAGCTGCAAGTGACCCTGATAATTACTCCGGCAAGAGTTGCATCCAGCTGCATGTGTCCCTGATAATTATTCCGCCAAGAGATGCATCCAGCTGTACGTGTCCCTGATAATTACTCGGGCAAGAGGTGCATCCAGCTGCATGTGTCCCTGATAATTACTCTGGCAAGAGGTGCATCCAGCTGCACGTGTCCCTGATAATTACAAAGACAAGTGGTGCATCCAGCTGCACAGGTCCCTGATATTTACTCCGGCAAGAGGTGTATCCAGCTGCAAGTGACCCTGATAATTACACTGGCAAGAGGTGAATCCAGCTGCACGTGTCCCTGATAATTATACCGGCAAGAGGTTCATCCAGCTGCAAGTGACCCTGATAATTACACCAGCAAGAGGTGCATCCAGCTGCATGTGTCCCTGATATTTACAGTGGCAAGAGGTGCATCCAGCTGCATGTGTCCCTGATAATTACTCTGGCAATAGGTGCATCCAACTTCAAGTATTGCTGATAATTACATTGGCAAGAGTTGTATCCAGCTGTATGTGTCCATGATAATTACACTGGCAAGAGGTGCATCCAGCTGCACGTATCCCTGATAAGTACTCTGGCAAGAGGTGTATCCAGCTGCACGTGTCCCTGATAATTACTCCGGCAAGAGGAACATCCAGCTACACGTGTCCCAGATAATTACTCTGGCAAGAATTACATCCAGCTGCAAGTGACCCTGATAATTACACCGACCAGAGGTGCATCCAGCTGCATGTGTCCCTGATAATTAATCTGGCAAGATTTGCATCCAGCTGAACGTGTCCCTGATAATTACTCCGGCAAGAGGTGGATCCAGCTGCACGTGTCCCTGATAATTACTCCGGCAAGAGGTGCATCCAGCTGCACGGGTCCCTGATAATTACTCTGGCAAGAGGTGCATCCAGCTGCAAGTGTCCCTGATAATTACTCTGGTAAGAGGTGCATCCAGCTGCAAGTGAACATTATAATTACACCGGCCAGAGTTGCATCCAGCTGCACGTGTCCCTGATAATTACTCCGGCAAGAGGT
This sequence comes from Narcine bancroftii, assembly GCF_036971445.1. Lineage (NCBI taxonomy): Eukaryota > Metazoa > Chordata > Chondrichthyes > Torpediniformes > Narcinidae > Narcine > Narcine bancroftii. The sequence continues at coordinate 41,089,754 of NC_091481.1, forward strand.
GCATCTAGCTGCATGTGTCCCTGATAATTACACTGGCAAGAGGTGCATCCAGCTGCAGGTGACCCTGATAATTACATCAGCCAGAGGTGCATCCAGTTGCATGTGTCCCTGATAATTACTCTGGATAAGAGGTGCATCCAACTTCAAGTATCGCTGATAATTACACTGGCAAGAGTTGCATGAAGCTGTATGTGTCCATGATAATTACACTGGCAAGAGGTGCATCAATCTGCACGTGTTCCTGATAATTACTCTGACAAGAGGTGCATCCAGCTGCACGTGTCCCTGATCATTACTATGGTAAGAGGTGCATCCAGCTGCAGGTGACCCTGATAATTACACTGGCCAGAGGTGCATCCAGCTGCAAGTGAACCTTATAATTACAGCGGCAAGAGTTACATCCAGCTGCAAGTGACCCTGATAATTACTCCGGCAAGAGTTGCATCCAGCTGCATGTGTCCCTGATAATTATTCCGGCAAGAGATGCATCCAGCTGTACGTGTCCCTGATAATTACAGTGGCAAGAGGTGCATCCAGCTCCACGTGTCCCTGATAATGACTCCGGAAAGAGGTGCATCCAGCTGCAAGTGTCCCTGATAATTACTCTGGCAAGAGGTGCATCCACTGCAGGTGACCCTGATAATTACATCAGCCAGAGGTGCGTCCAGCTGCATGTGTCCCTGATAATTACTCTGGATAAGAGGTGCATCCAACTACAAGTATCGCTGATAATTACACTGGCAAGAGTTGCATCCATCAGTATGTGTCCATGATAATTACACTGGCAAGAGGTAAATCCAGCTCCACGTGTCCCTGATAATTAAAAACACAAGAGCTGCATCCATCTCCACGTGTCCCTGATAATTACTCTGGCAAGAGGTGCATCCAGCTGCACGTGTCCCTGATCATTACTATGGTAAGAGGTGCATCCAGCTGCAGGTGACCCTGATAATTACCCTGGCCAGAGGTGCATCCAGTTTCAAGTGAACCTTATAATTACAGCGGCAAGAGTTACATCCAGCTGCAAGTGACCCTGATAATTACTCCGGCAAGAGTTGCATCCAGCTGCATGTGTCCCTGATAATTATTCCGCCAAGAGATGCATCCAGCTGTACGTGTCCCTGATAATTACTCGGGCAAGAGGTGCATCCAGCTGCATGTGTCCCTGATAATTACTCTGGCAAGAGGTGCATCCAGCTGCACGTGTCCCTGATAATTACAAAGACAAGTGGTGCATCCAGCTGCACAGGTCCCTGATATTTACTCCGGCAAGAGGTGTATCCAGCTGCAAGTGACCCTGATAATTACACTGGCAAGAGGTGAATCCAGCTGCACGTGTCCCTGATAATTATACCGGCAAGAGGTTCATCCAGCTGCAAGTGACCCTGATAATTACACCAGCAAGAGGTGCATCCAGCTGCATGTGTCCCTGATATTTACAGTGGCAAGAGGTGCATCCAGCTGCATGTGTCCCTGATAATTACTCTGGCAATAGGTGCATCCAACTTCAAGTATTGCTGATAATTACATTGGCAAGAGTTGTATCCAGCTGTATGTGTCCATGATAATTACACTGGCAAGAGGTGCATCCAGCTGCACGTATCCCTGATAAGTACTCTGGCAAGAGGTGTATCCAGCTGCACGTGTCCCTGATAATTACTCCGGCAAGAGGAACATCCAGCTACACGTGTCCCAGATAATTACTCTGGCAAGAATTACATCCAGCTGCAAGTGACCCTGATAATTACACCGACCAGAGGTGCATCCAGCTGCATGTGTCCCTGATAATTAATCTGGCAAGATTTGCATCCAGCTGAACGTGTCCCTGATAATTACTCCGGCAAGAGGTGGATCCAGCTGCACGTGTCCCTGATAATTACTCCGGCAAGAGGTGCATCCAGCTGCACGGGTCCCTGATAATTACTCTGGCAAGAGGTGCATCCAGCTGCAAGTGACCCTGATAATTACACCGGCCATAGGTGCATCCAGCTGCATGTGTCCCTGATAATTAATCTGGCAATATTTGCATCCAGCTGAACGTGTCCCTGATAATTACTCCGTCAAGAGGTGCATCAAGCTGCACGTGTCCCTGATCATTACTATGGTAAGAGGTGCATCCAGCTGCAGGTGACCCTGATAATTACACTGGCCAGAGGAGCATCCAGCTGCAAGTGACCCTGATAATTACACTGGCCAGAGGTGCATCCAGCTGCAAGTGAACCTTATAATTACAGCGGCAAGAGTTACATCCAGCTGCAAGTGACCCTGATAATTACTCCGGCAAGAGGTGCATCCAGCTGCATGTGTCCCTGATAATTATACCGGCAAGAGATGCATCCAGCTGTACGTGTCCCTGATAATTACAGTGGCAAGAGGTGCATCCACTGCAGGTGACCCTGATAATTACATCAGCCAGAGGTGCGTCCAGCTGCATGTGTCCCTGATAATTACTCTGGATAAGAGGTGCATCCAACTACAAGTATCGCTGATAATTACACTGGCAAGAGTTGCATCCAGCTGTATGTGTCCATGATAATTACACTGGCAAGAGGTGCATCCAGCTGTGCGTGTCCCTGATAATTACAGTGGCAAGAGGTGCATCCAGCTGCACATGTCCCTGATAATTACTCCGGCAAGAGGTGCATCCAGCTGCATGTGTCCCTTATAATTACTCCGGCAAGAGGAGCAACCAGCTACACTTGTCCCTGATAATTACTCCACCCTGATAATTACACCGGCCAGAGGTGCATCCAGCTGCATGTGTCCTTGATAATTACACTGGCAAGATTTGCATCCAGCTGCACGTGTCCCTGATAATGATTCCGGCAAGAGGTGCATCCAGCTGCAAGTGTCCCTGATAATTACTCTGGTAAGAGGTGCATCCAGCTGCAAGTGAACATTATAATTACACCGGCCAGAGTTGCATCCAGCTGCACGTGTCCCTGATAATTACTCCGGCAAGAGTTGCATCTAGCTGCATGTGTCCCTGATAATTACTCTGGCAAGAGGTGCATCCAACTTCAAGTATCGCTGATAATTACACTGGCAAGAGTTGTATCCAACTGTATGTCTCCATGATAATTACTCTGGCAAGTGGTGCATCCAGCTGAACGTATCCCTTATAATTACAGCAGCAAGAGTTACATCCAGCTGCAAGTGACCCTGATAATTACTCCGGCAAGAGGTGCATCCAGCTGCATGTGTCCCTGATCATTACTCTGGCAAGTGGTGCATCCAGCTGAACGTATCCCTTATGATTACAGCGCCAAGAGTTACATCCAGCTGCAAGTGACCCTGATAATTACTCCGGCAAGAGGTGCATCCAGCTGCATTTATCCCTGTTAATTGTTCCGGCAAGAGTGCATCCAGCTGTACGTGTCCCTGATAATTACTCCGGCAAGAGGTGCATCCAGCTGCATGTATCCCTGATAATTACTCCGGCAAGAGTTGCATCCAGCTGCACATGTCCCTGATAATTACTCCGGCAAGAGGTGCATCCACCTGCATGTGTCCCTGATAATTACTCCGGCAAGAGGAGCATCCAGCTACATGTGTCCCTGATAATTACTCCACCCTGATAATTACACCGGCCAGAGGAGCATCCAGCTGCATGTGTCCCTGATAATTACACTGGCAAGATTTGCATCCAGCTGAACGTGACCCTGATAATTACTCGGGCAAGAGGTGCATCCAGCTGCAGGTGACCCTGATAATTACATCAGACAGAGCTGCATCCAGCTGCAAGTGACCCTGATAATTACTCCGGCAAGAGGTGCATCCAGCTGCACGTGTCCCTGATAATTACAAAGACAAGAGGTGCATCCAGCTGCACATGTCCCTGATAATTACTCCGGCAAGAGGTGTATCCAGCTGCAAGTGACCCTGATAATTACACTGGGAAGAGGTGAATCCAGCTACACGTGTCCCAGATAATTACTCTGGCAAGAATTACATCCAGTTGCAAGTGACCCTGATAATTACACCGGCCAGAGGTGCATCCAGCTGCATGTGTCCCTGATAATTAATCTGGCAAGATTTGCATCCAGCTGAACGTTTCCCTGATAATTACTCCGGCAAGAGGTGGATCCAGCTGCACGTGTCCCTGATAATTACTCCGGCAAGAGGTGCATCCAGCTGCACGGGTCCCTGATAATTACTCTGGCAAGAGGTTCATCCAGCTGCAATTGACCCTGATAATTACACCGGCCAGAGGTGCATCCAGCTGCATGTGTCCCTGATAATTAATCTGGCAATATTTGCATCCAGCTGAACGTGTCCCTGATAATTACTCCGGCAAGAGGTGCATCCATGTGCACGTGTCCCTGATAATTACTCTGGCAAGAGGTGCATCCAGCTGCACGTGTCCCTGATCATTACTATGGTAAGAGGTGAATCCAGCTGCAGGTGACCCTGATAATTACACTGGCCAGAGGTGCATCCAGCTGCAAGTGAACCTTATAATTACAGCGGCAAGAGTTACATCCAGCTGCAAGTGACCCTGAGAATTACTCCGGCAAGAGGTGCATCCAGCTGCATGTTTCCCTGATAATTATTCCAGCAAGAGATGCATCCAGCTGCACATGTCCCTGATAATTACTCCGGCAAGAGGTGCATCCAGCTACACGTGTCCCTGATAATTACTCCACCCTGATAATTACAGTGTCAAGAGGTGCATCCAGCTGCACATGTCCCTGATAATTACTCCGGCAAGAGGTGCATCCAGCTACACGTGTCCCTGATAATTACTCCACCCTGATAATTACACCGGCCAGAGGTGTATCCAGCTGCGTGTGTCCCTGATAATTACACTGCCAAGATTTGCATGCAGCTGCAGGTGACCCTGATAATTACATCAGCTTGAGGTGCATCCAGCTGCATGTGTCCCTGATAATTACTCTGGCAAGAGATGCATCCAACTTCAAGTATCGCTGATAATTACACTGGCAAGAGTTGTATCCAGCTGTATGTGTCCATGATAATTACACTGGCAAGAGTTGCATCCAGCTGCACGTATCCCTGATAAGTACTCTGGCAAGAGGTGTATCCAGCTGCACGTGTCCCTGATAATTACTCCGGCAAGAGGAACATCCAGCTACACGTGTCCCAGATAATTACTCTGGCAAGAATTACATCCAGCTGCAAGTGACCCTGATAATTACACTGGCAAGAGGTGAATCCAGCTACACGTGTCCCAGATAATTACTCTGGCAAGAATTACATCCAGCTGCAAGTGACCCTGAAATTACACCGGCCAGAGGTGCATCCAGCTGCATGTGTCCCTGATAATTAATCTGGCAAGATTTGCATCCAGCTGAACGTTTCCCTGATAATTACTCCGGCAAGAGGTGGATCCAGTTGAACGTGTCCCTGATAATTACTCCGGCAAGAGGTGCATCCAGCTGCACGGGTCCCTGATAATTACTCAGGCAAGAGGTTCATCCAGCTGCAAGTGACACTGATAATTACACCGGCCAGAGGTGCATCCAGCTGCATGTGTCCCTGATAATTAATCTGGCAATATTTGCATCCAGCTGAACGTGTCCCTGATAATTACTCCAGAAAGAGGTGCATCCATCTGCACGTGTCCCTGATAATTACACTGGCCAGAGGTGCATCCAGCTGCAAGTGAACCTTATAATTGCAGCGGCAAGAGTTACATCCAGCTGCATGTGACCCTGTGAATTACTCCGGCAAGAGGTGCATCCAGCTACATGTGTCCCTGATAATTATTCCGGCAAGAGATGCATCCAGCTGCACATGTCCCTGATAATTACTCCGGCAAGAGGTGCATCCAGCTACACGTGTCCCTGATAATTACTCCACCCTGATAATTACAGTGGCAAGAGGTGCATCCAGCTGCACATGGCCCTGATAATTACTCCGGCAGGAGGTGCATCCAGCTACACGTGTCCCTGATAATTACTCCGCCCTGATAATTACACCAGCCAGAGGTGCATCCAGCTGCATGTGTCCCTGATAATTACACTGGCAAGATTTGCATCCAGCTGCAGGTGACCCAGATAATTACATCAGCCAGAGGTGCATCCAGCTGCATGTGTCCCTGATAATTACTCTGGCAAGAGATGCATCCAACTTCAAGTATCGCTGATAATTACACTGGCAAGAGTTGTATCCAGCTGTATGTGTCCATGATAATTACACTGGCAAGAGGTGCATCCAGCTGCACGTATCCCTGATAAGTACTCTGGCAAGAGGTGCACCGAGCTGCACGTTTTACTGATAATTACTCCGGCAAGAGGTGCATCCAGCTGCAAGTGACCCTGATAATTACACTGGCAAGAGGTGAATCCAACTACACGTGTCCCTGATAATTACACCGGCAAGTGCATCCAGCTGCATGTGTCCCTGATAATTACTCTGGCAAGAGGAGCATCCACCTACACTTGTCCCTGACAATTACTCCACCCTGATAATTACACCGGCCAGAGGTGCATCCAGCTGCATGTGTCCTTGATAATTACACTGGCAAGATTTGCATCCAGCTGCACGTGTCCCTGATAATGACTCCGGCAAGAGGTGAATCCAGCTGCAAGTGTCCCTGATAATTACTCTGGTAAGAGGTGCATCCAGCTGCAAGTGAACATTATAATTACACCGGCCAGAGTTGCATCCAGCTGCACGTGTCCCTGATAATTACTCCGGCAAGAGGTGCATCTAGCTGCATGTGTCCCTGATAATTACACTGGCAAGAGGTGCATCCAGCTGCAGGTGACCCTGATAATTACATCAGCCAGAGGTGCATCCAGTTGCATGTGTCCCTGATAATTACTCTGGATAAGAGGTGCATCCAACTTCAAGTATCGCTGATAATTACACTGGCAAGAGTTGCATGAAGCTGTATGTGTCCATGATAATTACACTGGCAAGAGGTGCATCAATCTGCACGTGTTCCTGATAATTACTCTGACAAGAGGTGCATCCAGCTGCACGTGTCCCTGATCATTACTATGGTAAGAGGTGCATCCAGCTGCAGGTGACCCTGATAATTACACTGGCCAGAGGTGCATCCAGCTGCAAGTGAACCTTATAATTACAGCGGCAAGAGTTACATCCAGCTGCAAGTGACCCTGATAATTACTCCGGCAAGAGGTGCATCCAGCTGCATGTGTCCCTGATAATTATTCCGGCAAGAGATGCATCCAGCTGTACGTGTCCCTGATAATTACAGTGGCAAGAGGTGCATCCAGCTCCACGTGTCCCTGATAATGACTCCGGAAAGAGGTGCATCCAGCTGCAAGTGTCCCTGATAATTACTCTGGCAAGAGGTGCATCCACTGCAGGTGACCCTGATAATTACATCAGCCAGAGGTGCGTCCAGCTGCATGTGTCCCTGATAATTACTCTGGATAAGAGGTGCATCCAACTACAAGTATCGCTGATAATTACACTGGCAAGAGTTGCATCCATCAGTATGTGTCCATGATAATTACACTGGCAAGAGGTAAATCCAGCTCCACGTGTCCCTGATAATTAAAAACACAAGAGCTGCATCCATCTCCACGTGTCCCTGATAATTACTCTGGCAAGAGGTGCATCCAGCTGCACGTGTCCCTGATCATTACTATGGTAAGAGGTGCATCCAGCTGCAGGTGACCCTGATAATTACCCTGGCCAGAGGTGCATCCAGTTTCAAGTGAACCTTATAATTACAGCGTCAAGAGTTACATCCAGCTGCAAGTGATCCTGATAATTACTCAGGCAAGAGTTGCATCCAGCTGCATGTGTCCCTGATAATTATTCCGCCAAGAGATGCATCCAGCTGTACGTGTCCCTGATAATTACTCGGGCAAGAGGTGCATCCAGCTGCATGTGTCCCTGATAATTACTCTGGCAAGAGGTGCATCCAGCTGCACGTGTCCCTGATAATTACAAAGACAAGTGGTGCATCCAGCTGCACAGGTCCCTGATATTTACTCCGGCAAGAGGTGTATCCAGCTGCAAGTGACCCTGATAATTACACTGGCAAGAGGTGAATCCAGCTGCACGTGTCCCTGATAATTATACCGGCAAGAGGTTCATCCAGCTGCAAGTGACCCTGATAATTACACCAGCAAGAGGTGCATCCAGCTGCATGTGTCCCTGATATTTACAGTGGCAAGAGGTGCATCCAGCTGCATGTGTCCCTGATAATTACTCTGGCAATAGGTGCATCCAACTTCAAGTATTGCTGATAATTACATTGGCAAGAGTTGTATCCAGCTGTTTGTGTCCATGATAATTACACTGGCAAGAGGTGCATCCAGCTGCACGTATCCCTGATAAGTACTCTGGCAAGAGGTGTATCCAGCTGCACGTGTCCCTGATAATTACTCCGGCAAGAGGAACATCCAGCTACACGTGTCCCAGATAATTACTCTGGCAAGAATTACATCCAGCTGCAAGTGACCCTGATTATTACACCGACCAGAGGTGCATCCAGCTGCATGTGTCCCTGATAATTAATCTGGCAAGATTTGCATCCAGCTGAACGTGTCCCTGATAATTACTCCGGCAAGAGGTGGATCCAGCTGCACGTGTCCCTGATAATTACTCCGGCAAGAGGTGCATCCAGCTGCACGGGTCCCTGATAATTACTCTGGCAAGAGGTGCATCCAGCTGCAAGTGACCCTGATAATTACACCGGCCATAGGTGCATACAGCTGCATGTGTCCCTGATAATTAATCTGGCAATATTTGCATCCAGCTGAACGTGTCCCTGATAATTACTCCGTCAAGAGGTGCATCAAGCTGCACGTGTCCCTGATCATTACTATGGTAAGAGGTGCATCCAGCTGCAGGTGACCCTGATAATTACACTGGCCAGAGGTGCATCCAGCTGCAAGTGACCCTGATAATTACACTGGCCAGAGGTGCATCCAGCTGCAAGTGAACCTTATAATTACAGCGGCAAGAGTTACATCCAGCTGCAAGTGACCCTGATAATTACTCCGGCAAGAGGTGCATCCAGCTGCATGTGTCCCTGATAATTATACCGGCAAGAGATGCATCCAGCTGTACGTGTCCCTGATAATTACAGTGGCAAGAGGTGCATCCACTGCAGGTGACCCTGATAATTACATCAGCCAGAGGTGCGTCCAGCTGCATGTGTCCCTGATAATTACTCTGGATAAGAGGTGCATCCAACTACAAGTATCGCTGATAATTACACTGGCAAGAGTTGCATCCAGCTGCAAGTGACCCTGATAATTACTCCGGCAAGAGGTGCATCCAGCTGCATGTGTCCCTGATAATTATTCCGGCAAGAGATGCATCCAGCTGTACGTGTCCCTGATAATTACAGTGGCAAGAGGTGCATCCAGCTCCACGTGTCCCTGATAATGACTCCGGAAAGAGGTGCATCCAGCTGCAAGTGTCCCTGATAATTACTCTTGCAAGAGGTGCATCCACTGCAGGTGACCCTGATAATTACATCAGCCAGAGGTGCGTCCAGCTGCATGTGTCCCTGATAATTACTCTGGATAAGAGGTGCATCCAACTACAAGTATCGCTGATAATTACACTGGCAAGAGTTGCATCCATCAGTATGTGTCCATGATAATTACACTGGCAAGAGGTAAATCCAGCTCCACGTGTCCCTGATAATTAAAAACACAAGAGCTGCATCCATCTCCACGTGTCCCTGATAATTACTCTGGCAAGAGGTGCATCCAGCTGCACGTGTCCCTGATCATTACTATGGTAAGAGGTGCATCCAGCTGCAGGTGACCCTGATAATTACCCTGGCCAGAGGTGCATCCAGTTTCAAGTGAACCTTATAATTACAGCGGCAAGAGTTACATCCAGCTGCAAGTGATCCTGATAATTACTCAGGCAAGAGTTGCATCCAGCTGCATGTGTCCCTGATAATTATTCCGCCAAGAGATGCATCCAGCTGTACGTGTCCCTGATAATTACTCGGGCAAGAGGTGCATCCAGCTGCATGTGTCCCTGATAATTACTCTGGCAAGAGGTGCATCCAGCTGCACGTGTCCCTGATAATTACAAAGACAAGTGGTGCATCCAGCTGCACAGGTCCCTGATATTTACTCCGGCAAGAGGTGTATCCAGCTGCAAGTGACCCTGATAATTACACTGGCAAGAGGTGAATCCAGCTGCACGTGTCCCTGATAATTATACCGGCAAGAGGTTCATCCAGCTGCAAGTGACCCTGATAATTACACCAGCAAGAGGTGCATCCAGCTGCATGTGTCCCTGATATTTACAGTGGCAAGAGGTGCATCCAGCTGCATGTGTCCCTGATAATTACTCTGGCAAGAGGTGCATCCAGCTGCACGTATCCCTGATAAGTACTCTGGCAAGAGGTGTATCCAGCTGCACGTGTCCCTGATAATTACTCCGGCAAGAGGAACATCCAGCTACACGTGTCCCAGATAATTACTCTGGCAAGAATTACATCCAGCTGCAAGTGAACCTGATAATTACACCGACCAGAGGTGCATCCAGCTGCATGTGTCCCTGATAATTAATCTGGCAAGATTTGCATCCAGCTGAACGTGTCCCTGATAATTACTCCGGCAAGAGGTGGATCCAGCTGCACGTGTCCCTGATAATTACTCCGGCAAGAGGTGCATCCAGCTGCACGGGTCCCTGATAATTACTCTGGCAAGAGGTGCATCCAGCTGCAAGTGACCCTGATAATTACACCGGCCATAGGTGCATACAGCTGCATGTGTCCCTGATAATTAATCTGGCAATATTTGCATCCAGCTGAACGTGTCCCTGATAATTACTCCGTCAAGAGGTGCATCAAGCTGCACGTGTCCCTGATCATTACTATGGTAAGAGGTGCATCCAGCTGCAGGTGACCCTGATAATTACACTGGCCAGAGGTGCATCCAGCTGCAAGTGACCCTGATAATTACACTGGCCAGAGGTGCATCCAGCTGCAAGTGAACCTTATAATTACAGCGGCAAGAGTTACATCCAGCTGCAAGTGACCCTGATAATTACTCCGGCAAGAGGTGCATCCAGCTGCATGTGTCCCTGATAATTATACCGGCAAGAGATGCATCCAGCTGTACGTGTCCCTGATAATTACAGTGGCAAGAGGTGCATCCACTGCAGGTGACCCTGATAATTACATCAGCCAGAGGTGCGTCCAGCTGCATGTGTCCCTGATAATTACTCTGGATAAGAGGTGCATCCAACTACAAGTATCGCTGATAATTACACTGGCAAGAGTTGCATCCAGCTGTATGTGTCCATGATAATTACACTGGCAAGAGGTGCATCCAGCTGTGCGTGTCCCTGATAATTACAGTGGCAAGAGGTGCATCCAGCTGCACATGTCCCTGATAATTACTCCGGCAAGAGGTGCATCCAGCTGCATGTGTCCCTGATAATTACTCCGGCAAGAGGAGCAACCAGCTACACGTGTCCCTGATAATTACTCCACCCTGATAATTACACCGGCCAGAGGTGCATCCAGCTGCATGTGTCCCTGATAATTACACTGGCAAGATTTGCATCCAGCTGCAGGTGACCCTGATAATTACATCAGCCAGAGGTGCATCCAGCTGCATGTGTCCCTGATAATTACTCTGGCAAGAGGTGCATCCAACTTCAAGTATCGCTGATAATTACACTGGCAAGAGTTGTATCCAACTGTATGTCTCCATGATAATTACTCTGGCAAGTGGTGCATGCAGCTGAACATATCCCTTATAATTACAGCAGCAAGAGTTACATCCAGCTGCAAGTGACCCTGATAATTACTCCGGCAAGAGGTGCATCCAGCTGCATGTGTCCCTGATCATTACTCTGGCAAGTGGTGCATCCAGCTGAACGTATCTCTTATGATTACAGCGCCAAGAGTTACATCCAGCTGCAAGTGACCCTGATAATTACTCCGGCAAGAGGTGCATCCAGCTGCATTTATCCCTGTTAATTGTTCCGGCAAGAGTGCATCCAGCTGCACGTGTCCCTGATAATTACTCCGGCAAGAGGTGCATCCAGCTGCATGTATCCCTGATAATTACTCCGGCAAGAGTTGCATCCAGCTGCACATGTCCCTGATAATTACTCCGGCAAGAGGTGCATCCACCTGCATGTGTCCCTGATAATTACTCCGGCAAGAGGAGCATCCAGCTACATGTGTCCCTGATAATTACTCCACCCTGATAATTACACCGGCCAGAGGAGCATCCAGCTGCATGTGTCCCTGATAATTACACTGGCAAGATTTGCATCCAGCTGAACGTGACCCTGATAATTACTCGGGCAAGAGGTGCATCCAGCTGCAGGTGACCCTGATAATTACATCAGACAGAGCTGCATCCAGCTGCAAGTGACCCTGATAATTACTCCGGCAAGAGGTGCATCCAGCTGCACGTGTCCCTGATAATTACAAAGACAAGAGGTGCATCCAGCTGCACATGTCCCTGATAATTACTCCGGCAAGAGGTGTATCCAGCTGCAAGTGACCCTGATAATTACACTGGCAAGAGGTGAATCCAGCTACACGTGTCCCAGATAATTACTCTGGCAAGAATTACATCCAGTTGCAAGTGACCCTGATAATTACACCGGCCAGAGGTGCATCCAGCTGCATGTGTCCCTGATAATTAATCTGGCAAGATTTGCATCCAGCTGAACGTTTCCCTGATAATTACTCCGGCAAGAGGTGGATCCAGCTGCACGTGTCCCTGATAATTACTCCGGCAAGTGGTGCATCCAGCTGCACGGGTCCCTGATAATTACTCTGGCAAGAGGTTCATCCAGCTGCAATTGACCCTGATAATTACACCGGCCAGAGGTGCATCCAGCTGCATGTGTCCCTGATAATTAATCTGGCAATATTTGCATCCAGCTGAACGTGTCCCTGATAATTACTCTGGCAAGAGGTGGATCCAGCTGCAAGTGACCCTGATAATTACTCCGGCAAGAGGTGCATCCAGCTGCATGTGTCCCTGATCATTACTCTGGCAAGTGGTGCATCCAGCTGAACGTATCTCTTATGATTACAGCGCCAAGAGTTACATCCAGCTGCAAGTGACCCTGATAATTACTCCGGCAAGAGGTGCATCCAGCTGCACGGGTCCCTGATAATTACTCTGGCAAGAGGTGGATCCAGCTGCAAGTGACCCTGATAATTACTCCGGCAAGAGGTGCATCCAGCTGCATGTGTCCCTGATCATTACTCTGGCAAGTGGTGCATCCAGCTGAACGTATCTCTTATGATTACAGCGCCAAGAGTTACATCCAGCTGCAAGTGACCCTGATAATTACTCCGGCAAGAGGTGCATCCAGCTGCATTTATCCCTGTTAATTGTTCCGGCAAGAGTGCATCCAGCTGTACGTGTCCCTGATAATTACTCCGGCAAGAGGTGCATCCAGCTGCATGTATCCCTGATAATTACTCCGGCAAGAGTTGCATCCAGCTGCACATGTCCCTGATAATTACTCTGGCAAGAGGTGCATCCAGCTGCACGTGTCCCTGATCATTACTATGGTAAGAGGTGCATCCAGCTGCAGGTGACCCTGATAATTACCCTGGCCAGAGGTGCATCCAGTTTCAAGTGAACCTTATAATTACAGCGGCAAGAGTTACATCCAGCTGCAAGTGACCCTGATAATTACTCCGGCAAGAGTTGCATCCAGCTGCATGTGTCCCTGATAATTATTCCGCCAAGAGATGCATCCAGCTGTACGTGTCCCTGATAATTACTCGGGCAAGAGGTGCATCCAGCTGCATGTGTCCCTGATAATTACTCTGGCAAGAGGTGCATCCAGCTGCACGTGTCCCTGATAATTACAAAGACAAGTGGTGCATCCAGCTGCACAGGTCCCTGATATTTACTCCGGCAAGAGGTGTATCCAGCTGCAAGTGACCCTGATAATTACACTGGCAAGAGGTGAATCCAGCTGCACGTGTCCCTGATAATTATACCGGCAAGAGGTTCATCCAGCTGCAAGTGACCCTGATAATTACACCAGCAAGAGGTGCATCCAGCTGCATGTGTCCCTGATATTTACAGTGGCAAGAGGTGCATCCAGCTGCATGTGTCCCTGATAATTACTCTGGCAATAGGTGCATCCAACTTCAAGTATTGCTGATAATTACATTGGCAAGAGTTGTATCCAGCTGTATGTGTCCATGATAATTACACTGGCAAGAGGTGCATCCAGCTGCACGTATCCCTGATAAGTACTCTGGCAAGAGGTGTATCCAGCTGCACGTGTCCCTGATAATTACTCCGGCAAGAGGAACATCCAGCTACACGTGTCCCAGATAATTACTCTGGCAAGAATTACATCCAGCTGCAAGTGACCCTGATAATTACACCGACCAGAGGTGCATCCAGCTGCATGTGTCCCTGATAATTAATCTGGCAAGATTTGCATCCAGCTGAACGTGTCCCTGATAATTACTCCGGCAAGAGGTGGATCCAGCTGCACGTGTCCCTGATAATTACTCCGGCAAGAGGTGCATCCAGCTGCACGGGTCCCTGATAATTACTCTGGCAAGAGGTGCATCCAGCTGCAAGTGACCCTGATAATTACACCGGCCATAGGTGCATCCAGCTGCATGTGTCCCTGATAATTAATCTGGCAATATTTGCATCCAGCTGAACGTGTCCCTGATAATTACTCCGTCAAGAGGTGCATCAAGCTGCACGTGTCCCTGATCATTACTATGGTAAGAGGTGCATCCAGCTGCAGGTGACCCTGATAATTACACTGGCCAGAGGTGCATCCAGCTGCAAGTGACCCTGATAATTACACTGGCCAGAGGTGCATCCAGCTGCAAGTGAACCTTATAATTACAGCGGCAAGAGTTACATCCAGCTGCAAGTGACCCTGATAATTACTCCGGCAAGAGGTGCATCCAGCTGCATGTGTCCCTGATAATTATACCGGCAAGAGATGCATCCAGCTGTACGTGTCCCTGATAATTACAGTGGCAAGAGGTGCATCCACTGCAGGTGACCCTGATAATTACATCAGCCAGAGGTGCGTCCAGCTGCATGTGTCCCTGATAATTACTCTGGATAAGAGGTGCATCCAACTACAAGTATCGCTGATAATTACACTGGCAAGAGTTGCATCCAGCTGTATGTGTCCATGATAATTACACTGGCAAGAGGTGCATCCAGCTGTGCGTGTCCCTGATAATTACAGTGGCAAGAGGTGCATCCAGCTGCACATGTCCCTGATAATTACTCCGGCAAGAGGTGCATCCAGCTGCATGTGTCCCTTATAATTACTCCGGCAAGAGGAGCAACCAGCTACACGTGTCCCTGATAATTACTCCACCCTGATAATTACACCGGCCAGAGGTGCATCCAGCTGCATGTGTCCCTGATAATTACACTGGCAAGATTTGCATCCAGCTGCAGGTGACCCTGATAATTACATCAGCCAGAGGTGCATCCAGCTGCATGTGTCCCTGATAATTACTCTGGCAAGAGGTGCATCCAACTTCAAGTATCGCTGATAATTACACTGGCAAGAGTTGTATCCAACTGTATGTCTCCATGATAATTACTCTGGCAAGTGGTGCATCCAGCTGAACGTATCCCTTATAATTACAGCAGCAAGAGTTACATCCAGCTGCAAGTGACCCTGATAATTACTCCGGCAAGAGGTGCATCCAGCTGCATGTGTCCCTGATCATTACTCTGGCAAGTGGTGCATCCAGCTGAACGTATCCCTTATGATTACAGCGCCAAGAGTTACATCCAGCTGCAAGTGACCCTGATAATTACTCCGGCAAGAGGTGCATCCAGCTGCATTTATCCCTGTTAATTGTTCCGGCAAGAGTGCATCCAGCTGTACGTGTCCCTGATAATTACTCCGGCAAGAGGTGCATCCAGCTGCATGTATCCCTGATAATTACTCCGGCAAGAGTTGCATCCAGCTGCACATGTCCCTGATAATTACTCCGGCAAGAGGTGCATCCACCTGCATGTGTCCCTGATAATTACTCCGGCAAGAGGAGCATCCAGCTACATGTGTCCCTGATAATTACTCCACCCTGATAATTACACCGGCCAGAGGAGCATCCAGCTGCATGTGTCCCTGATAATTACACTGGCAAGATTTGCATCCAGCTGAACGTGACCCTGATAATTACTCGGGCAAGAGGTGCATCCAGCTGCAGGTGACCCTGATAATTACATCAGACAGAGCTGCATCCAGCTGCAAGTGACCCTGATAATTACTCCGGCAAGAGGTGCATCCAGCTGCACGTGTCCCTGATAATTACAAAGACAAGAGGTGCATCCAGCTGCACATGTCCCTGATAATTACTCCGGCAAGAGGTGTATCCAGCTGCAAGTGACCCTGATAATTACACTGGGAAGAGGTGAATCCAGCTACACGTGTCCCAGATAATTACTCTGGCAAGAATTACATCCAGTTGCAAGTGACCCTGATAATTACACCGGCCAGAGGTGCATCCAGCTGCATGTGTCCCTGATAATTAATCTGGCAAGATTTGCATCCAGCTGAACGTTTCCCTGATAATTACTCCGGCAAGAGGTGGATCCAGCTGCACGTGTCCCTGATAATTACTCCGGCAAGAGGTGCATCCAGCTGCACGGGTCCCTGATAATTACTCTGGCAAGAGGTTCATCCAGCTGCAATTGACCCTGATAATTACACCGGCCAGAGGTGCATCCAGCTGCATGTGTCCCTGATAATTACAGTGGCAAGAGGTGCATCCAGCTGCAGGTGACCCTGATAATTACATCAGCCAGAGCTGCATCCAGCTGCAAGTGACCCTGATAATTACTCCGGCAAGAGGTGCATCCAGCTGCATGTGTACCTGACAATTACTCTGGCAAGTGGTGCATCCAGCTGAACGTATCCCTTATAATTACAGCGCCAAGAGTTACATCCAGCTGCAAGTGACCCTGATAATTACTCCGGCAAGAGGTGCATCCAGCTGCATTTATCCCTGTTAATTATTCCGGCAAGAGATGCATCCAGCTGTACGTGTCCCTGATAATTACTCCGGCAAGAGGTGCATCCAGCTGCATGTATCCCTGATAATTACTCCGGCAAGAGTTGCATCCAGCTGCACATGTCCCTGATAATTACTCCGGCAAGAGGTGCATCCACCTGCACGTGTCCCTGATAATTACTCCGGCAAGAGGAGCATCCAGCTACAATTGTCCCTGATAATTACTCCACCCTGATAATTACACCGGCCAGAGGTGCATCCAGCTGCACGTGTCCCTGATAATTATACCGGCAAGAGGTTCATCCAGCTGCAAGTGACCCTGATAATTACACCAGCAAGAGGTGCATCCAGCTGCATGTGTCCCTGATAATTACAGTGGCAAGAGGTGCATCCAGCTGCAGGTGACCCTGATAATTACATCAGCCAGAGCTGCATCCAGCTGCATGTGACCCTGATAATTACTCCGGCAAGAGGTGCATCCAGCTGCACGTGTCCCTGATAATTACAAAGACAAGAGGTGTATACAGCTGCACATGTCCCTGATAATTACTCCGGCAGGAGGTGTATCCAGCTGCAAGTGACCCTGATAATTACACTGGCAAGAGGTGAATCCAGCTACACGTGTCCCAGATAATTACTCTGGCAAGAATTACATCCAGCTGAAAGTGACCCTGAAATTACACCGGCCAGAGGTGCATCCAGCTGCATGTGTCCCTGATAATTAATCTGGCAAGATTTGCATCCAGCTGAACGTTTCCCTGATAATTACTCCGGCAAGAGGTGGATCCAGATGAACGTGTCCCTGATAATTACTCCGGCAAGAGGTGCATCCAGCTGCACGGGTCCCTGATAATTACTCTGGCAAGAGGTTCATCCAGCTGCAAGTGACCCTGATAATTACACCGGCCAGAGGTGCATCCAGCTGCATGTGTCCCTGATAATTAATCTGGCAATATTTGCATCCAGCTGAACGTGTCCCTGATAATTACTCCGGAAAGAGGTGCATCCATCTGCACGTGTCCCTGATAATTACTCTAGCAAGAGGTGCATCCAGCTGCACGTGTCCCTGATCATTACTATGGTAAGAAGTGCATCCAGCTGCAGGTGACCCTGATAATTACACTGGCCAGAGGTGCATCCAGCTGCAAGTGAACCTTATAATTGCAGCGGCAAGAGTTAAATCCACCTGCATGTGACCCTGAGAATTACTCCGGCAAGAGGTGCATCCAGCTACATGTGTCCCTGATAATTATTCCGGCAAGAGATGCATCCAGCTGCACATGTCCCTGATAATTACTCCGGCAAGAGGTGCATCCAGCTACACGTGTCCCTGATAATTACTCCACCCTGATAATTACAGTGGCAAGAGGTGCATCCAGCTGCACATGTCCCTGATAATTACTCCGGCAGGAGGTGCATCCAGCTACACGTGTCCCTGATAATTACTCCGCCCTGATAATTACACCAGCCAGAGGTGCATCCAGCTGCATGTGTCCCTGATAATTACACTGGCAAGATTTGCATCCAGCTGCAGGTGACCCAGATAATTACATCAGCCAGAGGTGCATCCAGCTGCATGTGTCCCTGATAATTACTCTGGCAAGAGATGCATCCAACTTCAAGTATCGCTGATAATTACACTGGCAAGAGTTGTATACAGCTGTATGTGTCCATGATAATTACACTGGCAAGAGGTGCATCCAGCTGCACGTATCCCTGATAAATACTCTGGCAAGAGGTGCACCGAGCTGCACGTTTTACTGATAATTACTCCGGCAAGGGGTGCATCCAGCTGCAAGTGACCCTGATAATTACACTGGCAAGAGGTGAATCCAACTACACGTGTCCCTGATAATTACACCGGCAAGTGCATCCAGCTGCATGTGTCCCTGATAATTACTCTGGCAAGAGGAGCATCCACCTACACTTGTCCCTAATAATTACTCCACCCTGATAATTACACCGGCCAGAGGTGCATCCAGCTGCATGTGTCCTTGATAATTACACTGGCAAGATTTGCATCCAGCTGCACGTGTCCCTGATAATGACTCCGGCAAGAGGTGCATCCAGCTGCAAGTGTCCCTGATAATTACTCTGGTAAGAGGTGCATCCAGCTGCAAGTGAACATTATAATTACACCGGCCAGAGTTGCATCCAGCTGCACGTGTCCCTGATAATTACTCCGGCAAGAGGTGCATCTAGCTGCATGTGTCCCTGATAATTACACTGGCAAGAGGTGCATCCAGCTGCACGTGACCCTGATAATTACATCAGCCAGAGGTGCATCCAGTTGCATGTGTCCCTGATAATTACTCTGGATAAGAGGTGCATCCAAATTCAAGTATCGCTGATAATTACACTGGCAAGAGTTGCATGAAGCTGTATGTGTCCATGATAATTACACTGGCAAGAGGTGCATCAATCTGCACGTGTTCCTGATAATTACTCTGACAAGAGGTGCATCCAGCTGCACGTGTCCCTGATCATTACTATGGTAAGAGGTGCATCCAGCTGCAGGTGACCCTGATAATTACACTGGCCAGAGGTGCATCCAGCTGCAAGTGAACCTTATAATTACAGCGGCAAGAGTTACATCCAGCTGCAAGTGACCCTGATAATTACTCCGGCAAGAGGTGCATCC
The DNA here is from genome assembly GCF_036971445.1 of Narcine bancroftii. Classification (NCBI taxonomy): domain Eukaryota; kingdom Metazoa; phylum Chordata; class Chondrichthyes; order Torpediniformes; family Narcinidae; genus Narcine; species Narcine bancroftii. Next base: position 41,109,322 of record NC_091481.1, read on the forward strand.
AGCTGCATGTGTCCCTGATAATTATTCCGGCAAGAGATGCATCCAGCTGTACGTGTCCCTGATAATTACAGTGGCAAGAGGTGCATCCAGCTCCACGTGTCCCTGATAATGACTCCGGAAAGAGGTGCATCCAGCTGCAAGTGTCCCTGATAATTACTCTGGCAAGAGGTGCATCCACTGCAGGTGACCCTGATAATTACATCAGCCAGAGGTGCGTCCAGCTGCATGTGTCCCTGATAATTACTCTGGATAAGAGGTGCATCCAACTACAAGTATCGCTGATAATTACACTGGCAAGAGTTGCATCCATCAGTATGTGTCCATGATAATTACACTGGCAAGAGGTAAATCCAGCTCCACGTGTCCCTGATAATTAAAAACACAAGAGCTGCATCCATCTCCACGTGTCCCTGATAATTACTCTGGCAAGAGGTGCATCCAGCTGCACGTGTCCCTGATCATTACTATGGTAAGAGGTGCATCCAGCTGCAGGTGACCCTGATAATTACCCTGGCCAGAGGTGCATCCAGTTTCAAGTGAACCTTATAATTACAGCGGCAAGAGTTACATCCAGCTGCAAGTGACCCTGATAATTACTCCGGCAAGAGTTGCATCCAGCTGCATGTGTCCCTGATAATTATTCCGCCAAGAGATGCATCCAGCTGTACGTGTCCCTGATAATTACTCGGGCAAGAGGTGCATCCAGCTGCATGTGTCCCTGATAATTACTCTGGCAAGAGGTGCATCCAGCTGCACGTGTCCCTGATAATTACAAAGACAAGTGGTGCATCCAGCTGCACAGGTCCCTGATATTTACTCCGGCAAGAGGTGTATCCAGCTGCAAGTGACCCTGATAATTACACTGGCAAGAGGTGAATCCAGCTGCACGTGTCCCTGATAATTATACCGGCAAGAGGTTCATCCAGCTGCAAGTGACCCTGATAATTACACCAGCAAGAGGTGCATCCAGCTGCATGTGTCCCTGATATTTACAGTGGCAAGAGGTGCATCCAGCTGCATGTGTCCCTGATAATTACTCTGGCAATAGGTGCATCCAACTTCAAGTATTGCTGATAATTACATTGGCAAGAGTTGTATCCAGCTGTATGTGTCCATGATAATTACACTGGCAAGAGGTGCATCCAGCTGCACGTATCCCTGATAAGTACTCTGGCAAGAGGTGTATCCAGCTGCACGTGTCCCTGATAATTACTCCGGCAAGAGGAACATCCAGCTACACGTGTCCCAGATAATTACTCTGGCAAGAATTACATCCAGCTGCAAGTGACCCTGATAATTACACCGACCAGAGGTGCATCCAGCTGCATGTGTCCCTGATAATTAATCTGGCAAGATTTGCATCCAGCTGAACGTGTCCCTGATAATTACTCCGGCAAGAGGTGGATCCAGCTGCACGTGTCCCTGATAATTACTCCGGCAAGAGGTGCATCCAGCTGCACGGGTCCCTGATAATTACTCTGGCAAGAGGTGCATCCAGCTGCAAGTGTCCCTGATAATTACTCTGGTAAGAGGTGCATCCAGCTGCAAGTGAACATTATAATTACACCGGCCAGAGTTGCATCCAGCTGCACGTGTCCCTGATAATTACTCCGGCAAGAGGTGCATCTAGCTGCATGTGTCCCTGATAATTACACTGGCAAGAGGTGCATCCAGCTGCAGGTGACCCTGATAATTACATCAGCCAGAGGTGCATCCAGTTGCATGTGTCCCTGATAATTACTCTGGATAAGAGGTGCATCCAACTTCAAGTATCGCTGATAATTACACTGGCAAGAGTTGCATGAAGCTGTATGTGTCCATGATAATTACACTGGCAAGAGGTGCATCAATCTGCACGTGTTCCTGATAATTACTCTGACAAGAGGTGCATCCAGCTGCACGTGTCCCTGATCATTACTATGGTAAGAGGTGCATCCAGCTGCAGGTGACCCTGATAATTACACTGGCCAGAGGTGCATCCAGCTGCAAGTGAACCTTATAATTACAGCGGCAAGAGTTACATCCAGCTGCAAGTGACCCTGATAATTACTCCGGCAAGAGGTGCATCCAGCTGCATGTGTCCCTGATAATTATTCCGGCAAGAGATGCATCCAGCTGTACGTGTCCCTGATAATTACAGTGGCAAGAGGTGCATCCAGCTCCACGTGTCCCTGATAATGACTCCGGAAAGAGGTGCATCCAGCTGCAAGTGTCCCTGATAATTACTCTGGCAAGAGGTGCATCCACTGCAGGTGACCCTGATAATTACATCAGCCAGAGGTGCGTCCAGCTGCATGTGTCCCTGATAATTACTCTGGATAAGAGGTGCATCCAACTACAAGTATCGCTGATAATTACACTGGCAAGAGTTGCATCCATCAGTATGTGTCCATGATAATTACACTGGCAAGAGGTAAATCCAGCTCCACGTGTCCCTGATAATTAAAAACACAAGAGCTGCATCCATCTCCACGTGTCCCTGATAATTACTCTGGCAAGAGGTGCATCCAGCTGCACGTGTCCCTGATCATTACTATGGTAAGAGGTGCATCCAGCTGCAGGTGACCCTGATAATTACCCTGGCCAGAGGTGCATCCAGTTTCAAGTGAACCTTATAATTACAGCGGCAAGAGTTACATCCAGCTGCAAGTGACCCTGATAATTACTCCGGCAAGAGTTGCATCCAGCTGCATGTGTCCCTGATAATTATTCCGCCAAGAGATGCATCCAGCTGTACGTGTCCCTGATAATTACTCGGGCAAGAGGTGCATCCAGCTGCATGTGTCCCTGATAATTACTCTGGCAAGAGGTGCATCCAGCTGCACGTGTCCCTGATAATTACAAAGACAAGTGGTGCATCCAGCTGCACAGGTCCCTGATATTTACTCCGGCAAGAGGTGTATCCAGCTGCAAGTGACCCTGATAATTACACTGGCAAGAGGTGAATCCAGCTGCACGTGTCCCTGATAATTATACCGGCAAGAGGTTCATCCAGCTGCAAGTGACCCTGATAATTACACCAGCAAGAGGTGCATCCAGCTGCATGTGTCCCTGATATTTACAGTGGCAAGAGGTGCATCCAGCTGCATGTGTCCCTGATAATTACTCTGGCAATAGGTGCATCCAACTTCAAGTATTGCTGATAATTACATTGGCAAGAGTTGTATCCAGCTGTATGTGTCCATGATAATTACACTGGCAAGAGGTGCATCCAGCTGCACGTATCCCTGATAAGTACTCTGGCAAGAGGTGTATCCAGCTGCACGTGTCCCTGATAATTACTCCGGCAAGAGGAACATCCAGCTACACGTGTCCCAGATAATTACTCTGGCAAGAATTACATCCAGCTGCAAGTGACCCTGATAATTACACCGACCAGAGGTGCATCCAGCTGCATGTGTCCCTGATAATTAATCTGGCAAGATTTGCATCCAGCTGAACGTGTCCCTGATAATTACTCCGGCAAGAGGTGGATCCAGCTGCACGTGTCCCTGATAATTACTCCGGCAAGAGGTGCATCCAGCTGCACGGGTCCCTGATAATTACTCTGGCAAGAGGTGCATCCAGCTGCAAGTGACCCTGATAATTACACCGGCCATAGGTGCATCCAGCTGCATGTGTCCCTGATAATTAATCTGGCAATATTTGCATCCAGCTGAACGTGTCCCTCATAATTACTCCGTCAAGAGGTGCATCAAGCTGCACGTGTCCCTGATCATTACTATGGTAAGAGGTGCATCCAGCTGCAGGTGACCCTGATAATTACACTGGCCAGAGGAGCATCCAGCTGCAAGTGACCCTGATAATTACACTGGCCAGAGGTGCATCCAGCTGCAAGTGAACGTTATAATTACAGCGGCAAGAGTTACATCCAGCTGCAAGTGACCCTGATAATTACTCCGGCAAGAGGTGCATCCAGCTGCATGTGTCCCTGATAATTATACCGGCAAGAGATGCATCCAGCTGTACGTGTCCCTGATAATTACAGTGGCAAGAGGTGCATCCACTGCAGGTGACCCTGATAATTACATCAGCCAGAGGTGCGTCCAGCTGCATGTGTCCCTGATAATTACTCTGGATAAGAGGTGCATCCAACTACAAGTATCGCTGATAATTACACTGGCAAGAGTTGCATCCAGCTGTATGTGTCCATGATAATTACACTGGCAAGAGGTGCATCCAGCTGTGCGTGTCCCTGATAATTACAGTGGCAAGAGGTGCATCCAGCTGCACATGTCCCTGATAATTACTCCGGCAAGAGGTGCATCCAGCTGCATGTGTCCCTTATAATTACTCCGGCAAGAGGAGCAACCAGCTACACTTGTCCCTGATAATTACTCCACCCTGATAATTACACCGGCCAGAGGTGCATCCAGCTGCATGTGTCCTTGATAATTACACTGGCAAGATTTGCATCCAGCTGCACGTGTCCCTGATAATGACTCCGGCAAGAGGTGCATCCAGCTGCAAGTGTCCCTGATAATTACTCTGGTAAGAGGTGCATCCAGCTGCAAGTGAACATTATAATTACACCGGCCAGAGTTGCATCCAGCTGCACGTGTCCCTGATAATTACTCCGGCAAGAGTTGCATCTAGCTGCATGTGTCCCTGATAATTACACTGGCAAGAGGTGCATCCAGCTGCAGGTGACCCTGATAATTACATCAGCCAGAGGTGCATCCAGTTGCATGTGTCCCTGATAATTACTCTGGATAAGAGGTGCATCCAACTTCAAGTATCGCTGATAATTACACTGGCAAGAGTTACATGAAGCTGTATGTGTCCATGATAATTACACTGGCAAGAGGTGCATCAATCTGCACGTGTTCCTGATAATTACTCTGACAAGAGGTGCATCCAGCTGCACGTGTCCCTGATCATTACTATGGTAAGAGGTGCATCCAGCTGCAGGTGACCCTGATAATTACACTGGCCAGAGGTGCATCCAGCTGCAAGTGAACCTTATAATTACAGCGGCAAGAGTTACATCCAGCTGCAAGTGACCCTGATAATTACTCCGGCAAGAGGTGCATCCAGCTGCATGTGTCCCTGATAATTATTCCGGCAAGAGATGCATCCAGCTGTACGTGTCCCTGATAATTACAGTGGCAAGAGGTGCATCCAGCTCCACGTGTCCCTGATAATGACTCCGGAAAGAGTTGCATCCAGCTGCAAGTGTCCCTGATAATTACTCTGGCAAGAGGTGCATCCACTGCAGGTGACCCTGATAATTACATCAGCCAGAGGTGCGTCCAGCTGCATGTGTCCCTGATAATTACTCTGGATAAGAGGTGCATCCAACTACAAGTATCGCTGATAATTACACTGGCAAGAGTTGCATCCATCAGTATGTGTCCATGATAATTACACTGGCAAGAGGTAAATCCAGCTCCACGTGTCCCTGATAATTAAAAACACAAGAGCTGCATCCATCTCCACGTGTCCCTGATAATTACTCTGGCAAGAGGTGCATCCAGCTGCACGTGTCCCTGATCATTACTATGGTAAGAGGTGCATCCAGCTGCAGGTGACCCTGATAATTACCCTGGCCAGAGGTGCATCCAGTTTCAAGTGAACCTTATAATTACAGCGGCAAGAGTTACATCCAGCTGCAAGTGACCCTGATAATTACTCCGGCAAGAGTTGCATCCAGCTGCATGTGTCCCTGATAATTATTCCGCCAAGAGATGCATCCAGCTGTACGTGTCCCTGATAATTACTCGGGCAAGAGGTGCATCCAGCTGCATGTGTCCCTGAAAATTACTCTGGCAAGAGGTGCATCCAGCTGCACGTGTCCCTGATAATTACAAAGACAAGTGGTGCATCCAGCTGCACAGGTCCCTGATATTTACTCCGGCAAGAGGTGTATCCAGCTGCAAGTGACCCTGATAATTACACTGGCAAGAGGTGAATCCAGCTGCACGTGTCCCTGATAATTATACCGGCAAGAGGTTCATCCAGCTGCAAGTGACCCTGATAATTACACCAGCAAGAGGTGCATCCAGCTGCATGTGTCCCTGATATTTACAGTGGCAAGAGGTGCATCCAGCTGCATGTGTCCCTGATAATTACTCTGGCAATAGGTGCATCCAACTTCAAGTATTGCTGATAATTACATTGGCAAGAGTTGTATCCAGCTGTATGTGTCCATGATAATTACACTGGCAAGAGGTGCATCCAGCTGCACGTATCCCTGATAAGTACTCTGGCAAGAGGTGTATCCAGCTGCACGTGTCCCTGATAATTACTCCGGCAAGAGGAACATCCAGCTACACGTGTCCCAGATAATTACTCTGGCAAGAATTACATCCAGCTGCAAGTGACCCTGATAATTACACCGACCAGAGGTGCATCCAGCTGCATGTGTCCCTGATAATTAATCTGGCAAGATTTGCATCCAGCTGAACGTGTCCCTGATAATTACTCCGGCAAGAGGTGGATCCAGCTGCACGTGTCCCTGATAATTACTCCGGCAAGAGGTGCATCCAGCTGCACGGGTCCCTGATAATTACTCTGGCAAGAGGTGCATCCAGCTGCAAGTGACCCTGATAATTACACCGGCCATAGGTGCATCCAGCTGCATGTGTCCCTGATAATTAATCTGGCAATATTTGCATCCAGCTGAACGTGTCCCTGATAATTACTCCGTCAAGAGGTGCATCAAGCTGCACGTGTCCCTGATCATTACTATGGTAAGAGGTGCATCCAGCTGCAGGTGACCCTGATAATTACACTGGCCAGAGGTGCATCCAGCTGCAAGTGACCCTGATAATTACACTGGCCAGAGGTGCATCCAGCTGCAAGTGAACCTTATAATTACAGCGGCAAGAGTTACATCCAGCTGCAAGTGACCCTGATAATTACTCCGGCAAGAGGTGCATCCAGCTGCATGTGTCCCTGATAATTATACCGGCAAGAGATGCATCCAGCTGTACGTGTCCCTGATAATTACAGTGGCAAGAGGTGCATCCACTGCAGGTGACCCTGATAATTACATCAGCCAGAGGTGCGTCCAGCTGCATGTGTCCCTGATAATTACTCTGGATAAGAGGTGCATCCAACTACAAGTATCGCTGATAATTACACTGGCAAGAGTTGCATCCAGCTGTATGTGTCCATGATAATTACACTGGCAAGAGGTGCATCCAGCTGTGCGTGTCCCTGATAATTACAGTGGCAAGAGGTGCATCCAGCTGCACATGTCCCTGATAATTACTCCGGCAAGAGGTGCATCCAGCTGCATGTGTCCCTTATAATTACTCCGGCAAGAGGAGCAACCAGCTACACGTGTCCCTGATAATTACTCCACCCTGATAATTACACCGGCCAGAGGTGCATCCAGCTGCATGTGTCCCTGATAATTACACTGGCAAGATTTGCATCCAGCTGCAGGTGACCCTGATAATTACATCAGCCAGAGGTGCATCCAGCTGCATGTGTCCCTGATAATTACTCTGGCAAGAGGTGCATCCAACTTCAAGTATCGCTGATAATTACACTGGCAAGAGTTGTATCCAACTGTATGTCTCCATGATAATTACTCTGGCAAGTGGTGCATCCAGCTGAACGTATCCCTTATAATTACAGCAGCAAGAGTTACATCCAGCTGCAAGTGACCCTGATAATTACTCCGGCAAGAGGTGCATCCAGCTGCATGTGTCCCTGATCATTACTCTGGCAAGTGGTGCATCCAGCTGAACGTATCCCTTATGATTACAGCGCCAAGAGTTACATCCAGCTGCAAGTGACCCTGATAATTACTCCGGCAAGAGGTGCATCCAGCTGCATTTATCCCTGTTAATTGTTCCGGCAAGAGTGCATCCAGCTGTACGTGTCCCTGATAATTACTCCGGCAAGAGGTGCATCCAGCTGCATGTATCCCTGATAATTACTCCGGCAAGAGTTGCATCCAGCTGCACATGTCCCTGATAATTACTCCGGCAAGAGGTGCATCCACCTGCATGTGTCCCTGATAATTACTCCGGCAAGAGGAGCATCCAGCTACATGTGTCCCTGATAATTACTCCACCCTGATAATTACACCGGCCAGAGGAGCATCCAGCTGCATGTGTCCCTGATAATTACACTGGCAAGATTTGCATCCAGCTGAACGTGACCCTGATAATTACACTGGCCAGAGGTGCATCCAGCTGCAAGTGAACCTTATAATTACAGCGGCAAGAGTTACATCCAGCTGCAAGTGACCCTGATAATTACTCCGGCAAGAGGTGCATCCAGCTGCATGTGTCCCTGATAATTATACCGGCAAGAGATGCATCCAGCTGTACGTGTCCCTGATAATTACAGTGGCAAGAGGTGCATCCACTGCAGGTGACCCTGATAATTACATCAGCCAGAGGTGCGTCCAGCTGCATGTGTCCCTGATAATTACTCTGGATAAGAGGTGCATCCAACTACAAGTATCGCTGATAATTACACTGGCAAGAGTTGCATCCAGCTGTATGTGTCCATGATAATTACACTGGCAAGAGGTGCATCCAGCTGTGCGTGTCCCTGATAATTACAGTGGCAAGAGGTGCATCCAGCTGCACATGTCCCTGATAATTACTCCGGCAAGAGGTGCATCCAGCTGCATGTGTCCCTTATAATTACTCCGGCAAGAGGAGCAACCAGCTACACGTGTCCCTGATAATTACTCCACCCTGATAATTACACCGGCCAGAGGTGCATCCAGCTGCATGTGTCCCTGATAATTACACTGGCAAGATTTGCATCCAGCTGCAGGTGACCCTGATAATTACATCAGCCAGAGGTGCATCCAGCTGCATGTGTCCCTGATAATTACTCTGGCAAGAGGTGCATCCAACTTCAAGTATCGCTGATAATTACACTGGCAAGAGTTGTATCCAACTGTATGTCTCCATGATAATTACTCTGGCAAGTGGTGCATCCAGCTGAACGTATCCCTTATAATTACAGCAGCAAGAGTTACATCCAGCTGCAAGTGACCCTGATAATTACTCCGGCAAGAGGTGCATCCAGCTGCATGTGTCCCTGATCATTACTCTGGCAAGTGGTGCATCCAGCTGAACGTATCCCTTATGATTACAGCGCCAAGAGTTACATCCAGCTGCAAGTGACCCTGATAATTACTCCGGCAAGAGGTGCATCCAGCTGCATTTATCCCTGTTAATTGTTCCGGCAAGAGTGCATCCAGCTGTACGTGTCCCTGATAATTACTCCGGCAAGAGGTGCATCCAGCTGCATGTATCCCTGATAATTACTCCGGCAAGAGTTGCATCCAGCTGCACATGTCCCTGATAATTACTCCGGCAAGAGGTGCATCCACCTGCATGTGTCCCTGATAATTACTCCGGCAAGAGGAGCATCCAGCTACATGTGTCCCTGATAATTACTCCACCCTGATAATTACACCGGCCAGAGGAGCATCCAGCTGCATGTGTCCCTGATAATTACACTGGCAAGATTTGCATCCAGCTGAACGTGACCCTGATAATTACTCGGGCAAGAGGTGCATCCAGCTGCAGGTGACCCTGATAATTACATCAGACAGAGCTGCATCCAGCTGCAAGTGACCCTGATAATTACTCCGGCAAGAGGTGCATCCAGCTGCACGTGTCCCTGATAATTACAAAGACAAGAGGTGCATCCAGATGCACATGTCCCTGATAATTACTCCGGCAAGAGGTGTATCCAGCTGCAAGTGACCCTGATAATTACACTGGGAAGAGGTGAATCCAGCTACACGTGTCCCAGATAATTACTCTGGCAAGAATTACATCCAGTTGCAAGTGACCCTGATAATTACACCGGCCAGAGGTGCATCCAGCTGCATGTGTCCCTGATAATTAATCTGGCAATATTTGCATCCAGCTGAACGTGTCCCTGATAATTACTCCGGCAAGAGGTGCATCCATGTGCACGTGTCCCTGATAATTACTCTGGCAAGAGGTGCATCCAGCTGCACGTGTCCCTGATCATTACTATGGTAAGAGGTGAATCCAGCTGCAAGTGACCCTGAGAATTACTCCGGCAAGAGGTGCATCCAGCTGCATGTTTCCCTGATAATTATTCCAGCAAGAGATGCATCCAGCTGCACATGTCCCTGATAATTACTCCGGCAAGAGGTGCATCCAGCTACACGTGTCCCTGATAATTACTCCACCCTGATAATTACAGTGTCAAGAGGTGCATCCAGCTGCACATGTCCCTGATAATTACTCCGGCAAGAGGTGCATCCAGCTACACGTGTCCCTGATAATTACTCCACCCTGATAATTACACCGGCCAGAGGTGCATCCAGCTGCATGTGTCCCTGATAATTACACTGGCAAGATTTGCATGCAGCTGCAGGTGACCCTGATAATTACATCAGCTTGAGGTGCATCCAGCTGCATGTGTCCCTGATAATTACTCTGGCAAGAGATGCATCCAACTTCAAGTATCGCTGATAATTACACTGGCAAGAGTTGTATCCAGCTGTATGTGTCCATGATAATTACACTGGCAAGAGGTGCATCCAGCTGCACGTATCCCTGATAAGTACTCTGGCAAGAGGTGTATCCAGCTGCACGTGTCCCTGATAATTACTCCGGCAAGAGGAACATCCAGCTACACGTGTCCCAGATAATTACTCTGGCAAGAATTACATCCAGCTGCAAGTGACCCTGATAATTACACTGGCAAGAGGTGAATCCAGCTACACGTGTCCCAGATAATTACTCTGGCAAGGATTACATCCAGCTGCAAGTGACCCTGAAATTACACCGGCCAGAGGTGCATCCAGCTGCATGTGTCCCTGATAATTAATCTGGCAAGATTTGCATCCAGCTGAACGTTTCCCTGATAATTACTCCGGCAAGAGGTGGATCCAGTTGAACGTGTCCCCGATAATTACTCCGGCAAGAGGTGCATCCAGCTGCATGTGTCCCTGATAATTAATCTGGCAATATTTGCATCCAGCTGAACGTGTCCCTGATAATTACTCCAGAAAGAGGTGCATCCATCTGCACGTGTCCCTGATAATTACACTGGCCAGAGGTGCATCCAGCTGCAAGTGAACCTTATAATTGCAGCGGCAAGAGTTACATCCAGCTGCATGTGACCCTGTGAATTACTCCGGCAAGAGGTGCATCCAGCTACATGTGTCCCTGATAATTATTCCGGCAAGAGATGCATCCAGCTGCACATGTCCCTGATAATTACTCCGGCAAGAGGTGCATCCAGCTACACGTGTCCCTGATAATTACTCCACCCTGATAATTACAGTGGCAAGAGGTGCATCCAGCTGCACATGTCCCTGATAATTACTCCGGCAGGAGGTGCATCCAGCTACACGTGTCCCTGATAATTACTCCGCCCTGATAATTACACCAGCCAGAGGTGCATCCAGCTGCATGTGTCCCTGATAATTACACTGGCAAGATTTGCATCCAGCTGCAGGTGACCCAGATAATTACATCAGCCAGAGGTGCATCCAGCTGCATGTGTCCCTGATAATTACTCTGGCAAGAGATGCATCCAACTTCAAGTATCGCTGATAATTACACTGGCAAGAGTTGTATCCAGCTGTATGTGTCCATGATAATTACACTGGCAAGAGCTGCATCCAGCTGCACGTATCCCTGATAAGTACTCTGGCAAGAGGTGCACCGAGCTGCACGTTTTACTGATAATTACTCCGGCAAGAGGTGCATCCAGCTGCAAGTGACCCTGATAATTACACTGGCAAGAGGTGAATCCAACTACACGTGTCCCTGATAATTACACCGGCAAGTGCATCCAGCTGCATGTTTCCCTGATAATTATTCCAGCAAGAGATGCATCCAGCTGCACATGTCCCTGATAATTACTCCGGCAAGAGGTGCATCCAGCTACACGTGTCCCTGATAATTACTCCACCCTGATAATTACAGTGTCAAGAGGTGCATCCAGCTGCACATGTCCCTGATAATTACTCCGGCAAGAGGTGCATCCAGCTACACGTGTCCCTGATAATTACTCCACCCTGATAATTACACCGGCCAGAGGTGCATCCAGCTGCATGTGTCCCTGATAATTACACTGGCAAGATTTGCATGCAGCTGCAGGTGACCCTGATAATTACATCAGCTTGAGGTGCATCCAGCTGCATGTGTCCCTGATAATTACTCTGGCAAGAGATGCATCCAACTTCAAGTATCGCTGATAATTACACTGGCAAGAGTTGTATCCAGCTGTATGTGTCCATGATAATTACACTGGCAAGAGGTGCATCCAGCTGCACGTATCCCTGATAAGTACTCTGGCAAGAGGTGTATCCAGCTGCACGTGTCCCTGATAATTACTCCGGCAAGAGGAACATCCAGCTACACGTGTCCCAGATAATTACTCTGGCAAGAATTACATCCAGCTGCAAGTGACCCTGATAATTACACTGGCAAGAGGTGAATCCAGCTACACGTGTCCCAGATAATTACTCTGGCAAGAATTACATCCAGCTGCAAGTGACCCTGAAATTACACCGGCCAGAGGTGCATCCAGCTGCATGTGTCCCTGATAATTAATCTGGCAAGATTTGCATCCAGCTGAACGTTTCCCTGATAATTACTCCGGCAAGAGGTGGATCCAGTTGAACGTGTCCCCGATAATTACTCCGGCAAGAGGTGCATCCAGCTGCATGTGTCCCTGATAATTAATCTGGCAATATTTGCATCCAGCTGAACGTGTCCCTGATAATTACTCCAGAAAGAGGTGCATCCATCTGCACGTGTCCCTGATAATTACACTGGCCAGAGGTGCATCCAGCTGCAAGTGAACCTTATAATTGCAGAGGCAAGAGTTACATCCAGCTGCATGTGACCCTGTGAATTACTCCGGCAAGAGGTGCATCCAGCTACATGTGTCCCTGATAATTATTCCGGCAAGAGATGCATCCAGCTGCACATGTCCCTGATAATTACTCCGGCAAGAGGTGCATCCAGCTACACGTGTCCCTGATAATTACTCCACCCTGATAATTACAGTGGCAAGAGGTGCATCCAGCTGCACATGTCCCTGATAATTACTCCGGCAGGAGGTGCATCCAGCTACACGTGTCCCTGATAATTACTCCGCCCTGATAATTACACCAGCCAGAGGTGCATCCAGCTGCATGTGTCCCTGATAATTACACTGGCAAGATTTGCATCCAGCTGCAGGTGACCCAGATAATTACATCAGCCAGAGGTGCATCCAGCTGCATGTGTCCCTGATAATTACTCTGGCAAGAGATGCATCCAACTTCAAGTATCGCTGATAATTACACTGGCAAGAGTTGTATCCAGCTGTATGTGTCCATGATAATTACACTGGCAAGAGCTGCATCCAGCTGCACGTATCCCTGATAAGTACTCTGGCAAGAGGTGCACCGAGCTGCACGTTTTACTGATAATTACTCCGGCAAGAGGTGCATCCAGCTGCAAGTGACCCTGATAATTACACTGGCAAGAGGTGAATCCAACTACACGTGTCCCTGATAATTACACCGGCAAGTGCATCCAGCTGCATGTGTCCCTGATAATTACTCTGGCAAGAGGAGCATCCACCTACACTTGTCCCTGACAATTACTCCACCCTGATAATTACACCGGCCAGAGGTGCATCCAGCTGCATGTGTCCTTGATAATTACACTGGCAAGATTTGCATCCAGCTGCACGTGTCCCTGATAATGACTCCGGCAAGAGGTGAATCCAGCTGCAAGTGTCCCTGATAATTACTCTGGTAAGAGGTGCATCCAGCTGCAAGTGAACATTATAATTACACCGGCCAGAGTTGCATCCAGCTGCACGTGTCCCTGATAATTACTCCGGCAAGAGGTGCATCTAGCTGCATGTGTCCCTGATAATTACACTGGCAAGAGGTGCATCCAGCTGCAGGTGACCCTGATAATTACATCAGCCAGAGGTGCATCCAGTTGCATGTGTCCCTGATAATTACTCTGGATAAGAGGTGCATCCAACTTCAAGTATCGCTGATAATTACACTGGCAAGAGTTGCATGAAGCTGTATGTGTCCATGATAATTACACTGGCAAGAGGTGCATCAATCTGCACGTGTTCCTGATAATTACTCTGACAAGAGGTGCATCCAGCTGCACGTGTCCCTGATCATTACTATGGTAAGAGGTGCATCCAGCTGCAGGTGACCCTGATAATTACACTGGCCAGAGGTGCATCCAGCTGCAAGTGAACCTTATAATTACAGCGGCAAGAGTTACATCCAGCTGCAAGTGACCCTGATAATTACTCCGGCAAGAGGTGCATCCAGCTGCATGTGTCCCTGATAATTATTCCGGCAAGAGATGCATCCAGCTGTACGTGTCCCTGATAATTACAGTGGCAAGAGGTGCATCCAGCTCCACGTGTCCCTGATAATGACTCCGGAAAGAGGTGCATCCAGCTGCAAGTGTCCCTGATAATTACTCTGGCAAGAGGTGCATCCACTGCAGGTGACCCTGATAATTACATCAGCCAGAGGTGCGTCCAGCTGCATGTGTCCCTGATAATTACTCTGGATAAGAGGTGCATCCAACTACAAGTATCGCTGATAATTACACTGGCAAGAGTTGCATCCATCAGTATGTGTCCATGATAATTACACTGGCAAGAGGTAAATCCAGCTCCACGTGTCCCTGATAATTAAAAACACAAGAGCTGCATCCATCTCCACGTGTCCCTGATAATTACTCTGGCAAGAGGTGCATCCAGCTGCACGTGTCCCTGATCATTAATATGGTAAGAGGTGCATCCAGCTGCAGGTGACCCTGATAATTACCCTGGCCAGAGGTGCATCCAGTTTCAAGTGAACCTTATAATTACAGCGGCAAGAGTTACATCCAGCTGCAAGTGATCCTGATAATTACTCCGGCAAGAGTTGCATCCAGCTGCATGTGTCCCTGATAATTATTCCGCCAAGAGATGCATCCAGCTGTACGTGTCCCTGATAATTACTCGGGCAAGAGGTGCATCCAGCTGCATGTGTCCCTGATAATTACTCTGGCAAGAGGTGCATCCAGCTGCACGTGTCCCTGATAATTACAAAGACAAGTGGTGCATCCAGCTGCACAGGTCCCTGATATTTACTCCGGCAAGAGGTGTATCCAGCTGCAAGTGACCCTGATAATTACACTGGCAAGAGGTGAATCCAGCTGCACGTGTCCCTGATAATTATACCGGCAAGAGGTTCATCCAGCTGCAAGTGACCCTGATAATTACACCAGCAAGAGGTGCATCCAGCTGCATGTGTCCCTGATATTTACAGTGGCAAGAGGTGCATCCAGCTGCATGTGTCCCTGATAATTACTCTGGCAATAGGTGCATCCAACTTCAAGTATTGCTGATAATTACATTGGCAAGAGTTGTATCCAGCTGTATGTGTCCATGATAATTACACTGGCAAGAGGTGCATCCAGCTGCACGTATCCCTGATAAGTACTCTGGCAAGAGGTGTATCCAGCTGCACGTGTCCCTGATAATTACTCCGGCAAGAGGAACATCCAGCTACACGTGTCCCAGATAATTACTCTGGCAAGAATTACATCCAGCTGCAAGTGACCCTGATAATTACACCGACCAGAGGTGCATCCAGCTGCATGTGTCCCTGATAATTAATCTGGCAAGATTTGCATCCAGCTGAACGTGTCCCTGATAATTACTCCGGCAAGAGGTGGATCCAGCTGCACGTGTCCCTGATAATTACTCCGGCAAGAGGTGCATCCAGCTGCACGGGTCCCTGATAATTACTCTGGCAAGAGGTGCATCCAGCTGCAAGTGACCCTGATAATTACACCGGCCATAGGTGCATACAGCTGCATGTGTCCCTGATAATTAATCTGGCAATATTTGCATCCAGCTGAACGTGTCCCTGATAATTACTCCGTCAAGAGGTGCATCAAGCTGCACGTGTCCCTGATCATTACTATGGTAAGAGGTGCATCCAGCTGCAGGTGACCCTGATAATTACACTGGCCAGAGGTGCATCCAGCTGCAAGTGACCCTGATAATTACACTGGCCAGAGGTGCATCCAGCTGCAAGTGAACCTTATAATTACAGCGGCAAGAGTTACATCCAGCTGCAAGTGACCCTGATAATTACTCCGGCAAGAGGTGCATCCAGCTGCATGTGTCCCTGATAATTATACCGGCAAGAGATGCATCCAGCTGTACGTGTCCCTGATAATTACAGTGGCAAGAGGTGCATCCACTGCAGGTGACCCTGATAATTACATCAGCCAGAGGTGCGTCCAGCTGCATGTGTCCCTGATAATTACTCTGGATAAGAGGTGCATCCAACTACAAGTATCGCTGATAATTACACTGGCAAGAGTTGCATCCAGCTGTATGTGTCCATGATAATTACACTGGCAAGAGGTGCATCCAGCTGTGCGTGTCCCTGATAATTACAGTGGCAAGAGGTGCATCCAGCTGCACATGTCCCTGATAATTACTCCGGCAAGAGGTGCATCCAGCTGCATGTGTCCCTGATAATTACTCCGGCAAGAGGAGCAACCATCTACACGTGTCCCTGATAATTACTCCACCCTGATAATTACACTGGCCAGAGGTGCATCCAGCTGCATGTGTCCCTGATAATTACACTGGCAAGATTTGCATCCAGCTGCAGGTGACCCTGATAATTACATCAGCCAGAGGTGCATCCAGCTGCATGTGTCCCTGATAATTACTCTGGCAAGAGGTGCATCCAACTTCAAGTATCGCTGATAATTACACTGGCAAGAGTTGTATCCAACTGTATGTCTCCATGATAATTACTCTGGCAAGTGGTGCATCCAGCTGAACGTATCCCTTATAATTACAGCAGCAAGAGTTACATCCAGCTGCAAGTGACCCTGATAATTACTCCGGCAAGAGGTGCATCCAGCTGCATGTGTCCCTGATCATTACTCTGGCAAGTGGTGCATCCAGCTGAACGTATCTCTTATGATTACAGCGCCAAGAGTTACATCCAGCTGCAAGTGACCCTGATAATTACTCCGGCAAGAGGTGCATCCAGCTGCATTTATCCCTGTTAATTGTTCCGGCAAGAGTGCATCCAGCTGCACGTGTCCCTGATAATTACTCCGGCAAGAGGTGCATCCAGCTGCATGTATCCCTGATAATTACTCCGGCAAGAGTTGCATCCAGCTGCACATGTCCCTGATAATTACTCCGGCAAGAGGTGCATCCACCTGCATGTGTCCCTGATAATTACTCCGGCAAGAGGAGCATCCAGCTACATGTGTCCCTGATAATTACTCCACCCTGATAATTACACCGGCCAGAGGAGCATCCAGCTGCATGTGTCCCTGATAATTACACTGGCAAGATTTGCATCCAGCTGAACGTGACCCTGATAATTACTCGGGCAAGAGGTGCATCCAGCTGCAGGTGACCCTGACAATTACATCAGACAGAGCTGCATCCAGCTGCAAGTGACCCTGATAATTACTCCGGCAAGAGGTGCATCCAGCTGCACGTGTCCCTGATAATTACAAAGACAAGAGGTGCATCCAGCTGCACATGTCCCTGATAATTACTCCGGCAAGAGGTGTATCCAGCTGCAAGTGACCCTGATAATTACACTGGCAAGAGGTGAATCCAGCTACACGTGTCCCAGATAATTACTCTGGCAAGAATTACATCCAGTTGCAAGTGACCCTGATAATTACACCGGCCAGAGGTGCATCCAGCTGCATGTGTCCCTGATAATTAATCTGGCAAGATTTGCATCCAGCTGAACGTTTCCCTGATAATTACTCCGGCAAGAGGTGGATCCAGCTGCACGTGTCCCTGATAATTACTCCGGCAAGTGGTGCATCCAGCTGCACGGGTCCCTGATAATTACTCTGGCAAGAGGTTCATCCAGCTGCAATTGACCCTGATAATTACACCGGCCAGAGGTGCATCCAGCTGCATGTGTCCCTGATAATTAATCTGGCAATATTTGCATCCAGCTGAACGTGTCCCTGATAATTACTCTGGCAAGAGGTGGATCCAGCTGCAAGTGACCCTGATAATTACTCCGGCAAGAGGTGCATCCAGCGGCATGTGTCCCTGATCATTACTCTGGCAAGTGGTGCATCCAGCTGAACGTATCTCTTATGATTACAGCGCCAAGAGTTACATCCAGCTGCAAGTGACCCTGATAATTACTCCGGCAAGAGGTGCATCCAGCTGCACGGGTCCCTGATAATTACTCTGGCAAGAGGTGGATCCAGCTGCAAGTGACCCTGATAATTACTCCGGCAAGAGGTGCATCCAGCTGCATGTGTCCCTGATCATTACTCTGGCAAGTGGTGCATCCAGCTGAACGTATCTCTTATGATTACAGCGCCAAGAGTTACATCCAGCTGCAAGTGACCCTGATAATTACTCCGGCAAGAGGTGCATCCAGCTGCATTTATCCCTGTTAATTGTTCCGGCAAGAGTGCATCCAGCTGTACGTGTCCCTGATAATTACTCCGGCAAGAGGTGCATCCAGCTGCATGTATCCCTGATAATTACTCCGGCAAGAGTTGCATCCAGCTGCACATGTCCCTGATAATTACTCCGGCAAGAGGTGCATCCACCTGCATGTGTCCCTGATAATTACTCCGGCAAGAGGAGCATCCAGCTACATGTGTCCCTGATAATTACTCCACCCTGATAATTACACCGGCCAGGGGAGCATCCAGCTGCATGTGTCCCTGATAATTACACTGGCAAGATTTGCATCCAGCAGAACGTGACCCTGATAATTACTCGGGCAAGAGGTGCATCCAGCTGCAGGTGACCCTGATAATTACATCAGACAGAGATGCATCCAGCTGCAAGTGACCCTGATAATTACTCCGGCAAGAGGTGCATCCAGCTGCACGTGTCCCTGATAATTACAAAGACAAGAGGTGCATCCAGCTGCACATGTCCCTGATAATTACTCCGGCAAGAGGTGTATCCAGCTGCAAGTGACCCTGATAATTACACTGGCAAGAGGTGAATCCAGCTACACGTGTCCCAGATAATTACTCTGGCAAGAATTACATCCAGTTGCAAGTGACCCTGATAATTACACCGGCCAGAGGTGCATCCAGCTGCATGTGTCCCTGATAATTAATCTGGCAAGATTTGCATCCAGCTGAACGTTTCCCTGATAATTACTCCGGCAAGAGGTGGATCCAGCTGCACGTGTCCCTGATAATTACTCCGGCAAGAGGTGCATCCAGCTGCACGGGTCCCTGATAATTACTCTGGCAAGAGGTTCATCCATCTGCAATTGACCCTGATAATTACACCGGCCAGAGGTGCATCCAGCTGCATGTGTCCCTGATAATTAATCTGGCAATATTTGCATCCAGCTGAACGTGTCCCTGATAATTACTCCGGCAAGAGGTGCATCCATGTGCACGTGTCCCTGATAATTACTCTGGCAAGAGGTGCATCCAGCTGCACGTGTCCCTGATCATTACTATGGTAAGAGGTGAATCCAGCTGCAGGTGACCCTGATAATTACACTGGCCAGAGGTGCATCCAGCTGCAAGTGAACCTTATAATTACAGCGGCAAGAGTTACATCCAGCTGCAAGTGACCCTGAGAATTACTCCGGCAAGAGGTGCATCCAGCTGCATGTTTCCCTGATAATTATTCCGGCAAGAGATGCATCCAGCTGCACATGTCCCTGATAATTACTCCGGCAAGAGGTGCATCCAGCTACACGTGTCCCTGATAATTACTCCACCCTGATAATTACAGTGTCAAGAGGTGCATCCAGCTGCACATGTCCCTGATAATTACTCCGGCAAGAGGTGCATCCAGCTACACGTGTCCCTGATAATTACTCCACCCTGATAATTACACCGGCCAGAGGTGCATCCAGCTGCATGTGTCCCTGATAATTACACTGGCAAGATTTGCATGCAGCTGCAGGTGACCCTGATAATTACATCAGCTTGAGGTGCATCCAGCTGCATGTGTCCCTGATAATTACTCTGGCAAGAGATGCATCCAACTTCAAGTATCGCTGATAATTACACTGGCAAGAGTTGTATCCAGCTGTATGTGTCCATGATAATTACACTGGCAAGAGGTGCATCCAGCTGCACGTATCCCTCATAACTACTCTGGCAAGAGGTGTATCCAGCTGCACGTGTCCCTGATAATTACTCCGGCAAGAGGAACATCCAGCTACACGTGTCCCAGATAATTACTCTGGCAAGAATTACATCCAGCTGCAAGTGACCCTGATAATTACACTGGCAAGAGGTGAATCCAGCTACACGTGTCCCAGATAATTACTCTGGCAAGAATTACATCCAGCTGCAAGTGACCCTGAAATTACACCGGCCAGAGGTGCATCCAGCTGCATGTGTCCCTGATAATTAATCTGGCAAGATTTGCATCCAGCTGAACGTTTCCCTGATAATTACTCCGGCAAGAGGTGGATCCAGTTGAACGTGTCCCTGATAATTACTCCGGCAAGAGGTGCATCCAGCTGCACGGGTCCCTGATAATTACTCTGGAAAGAGGTTCATCCAGCTGCAAGTGACCCTGATAATTACACCTGCCAGAGGTGCATCCAGCTGCATGTGTCCCTGATAATTAATCTGGCAATATTTGCATCCAGCTGAACGTGTCCCTGATAATTACTCCGGAAAGAGGTGCATCCATCTGCACGTGTCCCTGATAATTACACTGGCCAGAGGTGCATCCAGCTGCAAGTGAACCTTATAATTGCAGCGGCAAGAGTTACATCCAGCTGCATGTGACCCTGAGAATTACTCCGGCAAGAGGTGCATCCAGCTACATGTGTCCCTGATAATTATTCCGGCAAGAGATGCATCCAGCTGCACATGTCCCTGATAATTACTCCGGCAAGAGGTGCATCCAGCTACACGTGTCCCTGATAATTACTCCACCCTGATAATTACAGTGTCAAGAGGTGCATCCAGCTGCACATGTCCCTGATAATTACTCCGGCAGGAGGTGCATCCAGCTACACGTGTCCCTGATAATTACTCCGCCCTTATAATTACACCAGCCAGAGGTGCATCCAGCTGCATGTGTCCCTGATAATTACACTGGCAAGATTTGCATCCAGCTGCAGGTGACCCAGATAATTACATCAGCCAGAGGTGCATCCAGCTGCATGTGTCCCTGATAATTACTCTGGCAAGAGATGCATCCAACTTCAAGTATCGCTGATAATTACACTGGCAAGAGTTGTATCCAGCTGTATGTGTCCATGATAATTACACTGGCAAGAGGTGCATCCAGCTGCACGTATCCCTGATAAGTACTCTGGCAAGAGGTGCACCGAGCTGCACGTTTTACTGATAATTACTCCGGCAAGAGGTGCATCCAGCTGCAAGTGACCCTGATAATTACACTGGCAAGAGGTGAATCCAACTACACGTGTCCCTGATAATTACACCGGCAAGTGCATCCAGCTGCATGTGTCCCTGATAATTACTCTGAGAAGAGGAGCATCCACCTACACTTGTCCCTGATAATTACTCCACCCTGATAATTACACCGGCCAGAGGTGCATCCAGCTGCATGTGTCCTTGATAATTACACTGGCAAGATTTGCATCCAGCTGCACGTGTCCCTGATAATGACTCCGGCAAGAGGTGAATCCAGCTGCAAGTGTCCCTGATAATTACTCTGGTAAGAGGTGCATCCAGCTGCAAGTGAACATTATAATTACACCGGCCAGAGTTGCATCCAGCTGCACGTGTCCCTGATAATTACTCCGGCAAGAGGTGCATCTAGCTGCATGTGTCCCTGATAATTACACTGGCAAGAGGTGCATCCAGCTGCAGGTGACCCTGATAATTACATCAGCCAGAGGTGCATCCAGTTGCATGTGTCCCTGATAATTACTCTGGATAAGAGGTGCATCCAACTTCAAGTATCGCTGATAATTACACTGGCAAGAGTTGCATGAAGCTGTATGTGTCCATGATAATTACACTTGCAAGAGGTGCATCAATCTGCACGTGTTCCTGATAATTACTCTGACAAGAGGTGCATCCAGCTGCACGTGTCCCTGATCATTACTATGGTAAGAGGTGCATCCAGCTGCAGGTGACCCTGATAATTACACTGGCCAGAGGTGCATCCAGCTGCAAGTGAACCTTATAATTACAGCGGCAAGAGTTACATCCAGCTGCAAGTGACCCTGATAATTACTCCGGCAAGAGGTGCATCCAGCTGCATGTGTCCCTGATAATTATTCCGGCAAGAGATGCATCCAGCTGTACGTGTCCCTGATAATTACAGTGGCAAGAGGTGCATCCAGCTCCACGTGTCCCTGATAATGACTCCGGAAAGAGGTGCATCCAGCTGCAAGTGTCCCTGATAATTACTCTGGCAAGAGGTGCATCCAATGCAGGTGACCCTGATAATTACATCAGACAGAGGTGCGTCCAGCTGCATGTGTCCCTGATAATTACACTGGATAAGAGGTGCATCCAACTACAAGTATCGCTGATAATTACACTGGCAAGAGTTGCATCCAGCTGTATGTGTCCATGATAATTACACTGGCAAGAGGTGCATCCAGCTGTGCGTGTCCCTGATAATTACAGTGGCAAGAGGTGCATCCAGCTGCACATGTCCCTGATAATTACTCCGGCAAGAGGTGCATCCAGCTGCATGTGTCCCTTATAATTACTCCTGCAAGAGGAGCAACCAGCTACACTTGTCCCTGATAATTACTCCACCCTGATAATTACACCGGCCAGAGGTGCATCCAGCTGCATGTGTCCTTGATAATTACACTGGCAAGATTTGCATCCAGCTGCACGTGTCCCTGATAATGACTCCGGCAAGAGGTGCATCCAGCTGCAAGTGTCCCTGATAATTACTCTGGTAAGAGGTGCATCCAGCTGCAAGTGAACATTATAATTACACCGGCCAGAGTTGCATCCAGCTGCACGTGTCCCTGATAATTACTCCGGCAAGAGGTGCATCTAGCTGCATGTGTCCCTGATAATTACACTTGCAAGAGGTGCATCCAGCTGCAGGTGACCCTGATAATTACATCAGCCAGAGGTGCATCCAGTTGCATGTGTCCCTGATAATTACTCTGGATAAGAGGTGCATCCAACTTCAAGTTTCGCTGATAATTACACTGGCAAGAGTTGCATGAAGCTGTATGTGTCCATGATAATTACACTGGCAAGAGGTGCATCAATCTGCACGTGTTCCTGATAATTACTCTGACAAGAGGTGCATCCAGCTGCACGTGTCCCTGATCATTACTATGGTAAGAGGTGCATCCAGCTGCAGGTGACCCTGATAATTACACTGGCCAGAGGTGCATCCAGCTGCAAGTGAACCTTATAATTACAGCGGCAAGAGTTACATCCAGCTGCAAGTGACCCTGATAATTACTCCGGCAAGAGGTGCATCCAGCTGCATGTGTCCCTGATAATTATTCCGGCAAGAGATGCATCCAGCTGTACGTGTCCCTGATAATTACAGTGGCAAGAGGTGCATCCAGCTCCACGTGTCCCTGATAATGACTCCGGAAAGAGGTGCATCCAGCTGCAAGTGTCCCTGATAATTACTCTGGCAAGAGGTGCATCCACTGCAGGTGACCCTGATAATTACATCAGCCAGAGGTGCGTCCAGCTGCATGTGTCCCTGATAATTACTCTGGATAAGAGGTGCATCCAACTACAAGTATCGCTGATAATTACACTGGCAAGAGTTGCATCCATCAGTATGTGTCCATGATAATTACACTGGCAAGAGGTAAATCCAGCTCCACGTGTCCCTGATAATTAAAAACACAAGAGCTGCATCCATCTCCACGTGTCCCTGATAATTACTCTGGCAAGAGGTGCATCCAGCTGCACGTGTCCCTGATCATTACTATGGTAAGAGGTGCATCCAGCTGCAGGTGACACTGATAATTACCCTGGCCAGAGGTGCATCCAGTTTCAAGTGAACCTTATAATTACAGCGGCAAGAGTTACATCCAGCTGCAAGTGACCCTGATAATTACTCCGGCAAGAGTTGCATCCAGCTGCATGTGTCCCTGATAATTATTCCGCCAAGAGATGCATCCAGCTGTACGTGTCCCTGATAATTACTCGGGCAAGAGGTGCATCCAGCTGCATGTGTCCCTGATAATTACTCTGGCAAGAGGTGCATCCAGCTGCACGTGTCCCTGATAATTACAAAGACAAGTGGTGCATCCAGCTGCACAGGTCCCTGATATTTACTCCGGCAAGAGGTGTATCCAGCTGCAAGTGACCCTGATAATTACACTGGCAAGAGGTGAATCCAGCTGCACGTGTCCCTGATAATTATACCGGCAAGAGGTTCATCCAGCTGCAAGTGACCCTGATAATTACACCAGCAAGAGGTGCATCCAGCTGCATGTGTCCCTGATATTTACAGTGGCAAGAGGTGCATCCAGCTGCATGTGTCCCTGATAATTACTCTGGCAATAGGTGCATCCAACTTCAAGTATTGCTGATAATTACATTGGCAAGAGTTGTATCCAGCTGTATGTGTCCATGATAATTACACTGGCAAGAGGTGCATCCAGCTGCACGTATCCCTGATAAGTACTCTGGCAAGAGGTGTATCCAGCTGCACGTGTCCCTGATAATTACTCCGGCAAGAGGAACATCCAGCTACACGTGTCCCAGATAATTACTCTGGCAAGAATTACATCCAGCTGCAATGACCCTGATAATTACACCGACCAGAGGTGCATCCAGCTGCATGTGTCCCTGATAATTAATCTGGCAAGATTTGCATCCAGCTGAACGTGTCCCTGATAATTACTCCGGCAAGAGGTGGATCCAGCTGCACGTGTCCCTGATAATTACTCCGGCAAGAGGTGCATCCAGCTGCACGGGTCCCTGATAATTACTCTGGCAAGAGGTGCATCCAGCTGCAAGTGACCCTGATAATTACACCGGCCATAGGTGCATCCAGCTGCATGTGTCCCTGATAATTAATCTGGCAATATTTGCATCCAGCTGAACGTGTCCCTGATAATTACTCCGTCAAGAGGTGCATCAAGCTGCACGTGTCCCTGATCATTACTATGGTAAGAGGTGCATCCAGCTGCAGGTGACCCTGATAATTACACTGGCCAGAGGTGCATCCAGCTGCAAGTGACCCTGATAATTACACTGGCCAGAGGTGCATCCAGCTGCAAGTGAACCTTATAATTACAGCGGCAAGAGTTACATCCAGCTGCAAGTGACCCTGATAATTACTCCGGCAAGAGGTGCATCCAGCTGCATGTGTCCCTGATAATTATACCGGCAAGAGATGCATCCAGCTGTACGTGTCCCTGATAATTACAGTGGCAAGAGGTGCATCCACTGCAGGTGACCCTGATAATTACATCAGCCAGAGGTGCGTCCAGCTGCATGTGTCCCTGATAATTACTCTGGATAAGAGGTGCATCCAACTACAAGTATCGCTGATAATTACACTGGCAAGAGTTGCATCCAGCTGTATGTGTCCATGATAATTACACTGGCAAGAGGTGCATCCAGCTGTGCGTGTCCCTGATAATTACAGAGGCAAGAGGTGCATCCAGCTGCACATGTCCCTGATAATTACTCCGGCAAGAGGTGCATCCAGCTGCATGTGTCCCTTATAATTACTCCGGCAAGAGGAGCAACCAGCTACACGTGTCCCTGATAATTACTCCACCCTGATAATTACACCGGCCAGAGGTGCATCCAGCTGCATGTGTCCCTGATAATTACACTGGCAAGATTTGCATCCAGCTGCAGGTGACCCTGATAATTACATCAGCCAGAGGTGCATCCAGCTGCATGTGTCCCTGATAATTACTCTGGCAAGAGGTGCATCCAACTTCAAGTATCGCTGATAATTACACTGGCAAGAGTTGTATCCAACTGTATGTCTCCATGATAATTACTCTGGCAAGTGGTGCATCCAGCTGAACGTATCCCTTATAATTACAGCAGCAAGAGTTACATCCAGCTGCAAGTGACCCTGATAATTACTCCGGCAAGAGGTGCATCCAGCTGCATGTGTCCCTGATCATTACTCTGGCAAGTGGTGCATCCAGCTGAACGTATCCCTTATGATTACAGCGCCAAGAGTTACATCCAGCTGCAAGTGACCCTGATAATTACTCCGGCAAGAGGTGCATCCAGCTGCATTTATCCCTGTTAATTGTTCCGGCAAGAGTGCATCCAGCTGTACGTGTCCCTGATAATTACTCCGGCAAGAGGTGCATCCAGCTGCATGTATCCCTGATAATTACTCCGGCAAGTGTTGCATCCAGCTGCACATGTCCCTGATAATTACTCCGGCAAGAGGTGCATCCACCTGCATGTGTCCCTGATAATTACTCCGGCAAGAGGAGCATCCAGCTACATGTGTCCCTGATAATTACTCCACCCTGATAATTACACCGGCCAGAGGAGCATCCAGCTGCATGTGTCCCTGATAATTACACTGGCAAGATTTGCATCCAGCTGAACGTGACCCTGATAATTACTCGGGCAAGAGGTGCATCCAGCTGCAGGTGACCCTGATAATTACATCAGACAGAGCTGCATCCAGCTGCAAGTGACCCTGATAATTACTCCGGCAAGAGGTGCATCCAGCTGCACGTGTCCCTGATAATTACAAAGACAAGAGGTGCATCCAGCTGCACATGTCCCTGATAATTACTCCGGCAAGAGGTGTATCCAGCTGCAAGTGACCCTGATAATTACACTGGGAAGAGGTGAATCCAGCTACACGTGTCCCAGATAATTACTCTGGCAAGAATTACATCCAGTTGCAAGTGACCCTGATAATTACACCGGCCAGAGGTGCATCCAGCTGCATGTGTCCCTGATAATTAATCTGGCAAGATTTGCATCCAGCTGAACGTTTCCCTGATAATTACTCCGGCAAGAGGTGGATCCAGCTGCACGTGTCCCTGATAATTACTCCGGCAAGAGGTGCATCCAGCTGCACGGGTCCCTGATAATTACTCTGGCAAGAGGTTCATCCAGCTGCAATTGACCCTGATAATTACACCGGCCAGAGGTGCATCCAGCTGCATGTGTCCCTGATAATTACAGTGGCAAGAGGTGCATCCAGCTGCAGGTGACCCTGATAATTACATCAGCCAGAGCTGCATCCAGCTGCAAGTGACCCTGATAATTACTCCGGCAAGAGGTGCATCCAGCTGCAAGTGTACCTGACAATTACTCTGGCAAGTGGTGCATCCAGCTGAACGTATCCCTTATAATTACAGCGCCAAGAGTTACATCCAGCTGCAAGTGACCCTGATAATTACTCCACCCTGATAATTACACCGGCCAGAGGTGCATCCAGCTGCATTTATCCCTGTTAATTATTCCGGCAAGAGATGCATCCAGCTGTACGTGTCCCTGATAATTACTCCGGCAAGAGGTGCATCCAGCTGCATGTATCCCTGATAATTACTCCGGCAAGAGTTGCATCCAGCTGCACATGTCCCTGATAATTACTCCGGCAAGAGGTGCATCCACCTGCATGTGTCCCTGATAATTACTCCGGCAAGAGGAGCATCCAGCTACAATTGTCCCTGATAATTACTCCACCCTGATAATTACACCGGCCAGAGGTGCATCCAGCTGCACGTGTCCCTGATAATTATACCGGCAAGAGGTTCATCCAGCTGCAAGTGACCCTGATAATTACACCAGCAAGAGGTGCATCCAGCTGCATGTGTCCCTGATAATTACAGTGGCAAGAGGTGCATCCAGCTGCAGGTGACCCTGATAATTACATCAGCCAGAGCTGCATCCAGCTGCAAGTGACCCTGATAATTACTCCGGCAAGAGGTGCATCCAGCTGCACGTGTCCCTGATAATTACAAAGACAAGAGGTGTATACAGCTGCACATGTCCCTGATAATTACTCCGGCAGGAGGTGTATCCAGCTGCAAGTGACCCTGATAATTACACTGGCAAGAGGTGAATCCAGCTACACGTGTCCCAGATAATTACTCTGGCAAGAATTACATACAGCTGCAAGTGACACTGAAATTACACCGGCCAGAGGTGCATCCAGCTGCATGTGTCCCTGATAATTAATCTGGCAAGATTTGCATCCAGCTGAACGTTTCCCTGATAATTACTCCGGCAAGAGGTGGATCCAGTTGAACGTGTCCCTGATAATTACTCCGGCAAGAGGTGCATCCAGCTGCACGGGTCCCTGATAATTACTCTGGCAAGAGGTTCATCCAGCTGCAAGTGACCCTGATAATTACACCGGCCAGAGGTGAATCCAGCTGCATGTGTCCCTGATAATTAATCTGGCAATATTTGCATCCAGCTGAACGTGTCCCTGATAATTACTCCGGAAAGAGGTGCATCCATCTGCACGTGTCCCTGATAATTACTCTAGCAAGAGGTGCATCCAGCTGCACGTGTCCCTGATCATTACTATGGTAAGAAGTGCATCCAGCTGCAGGTGACCCTGATAATTACACTGGCCAGAGGTGCATCCAGCTGCAAGTGAACCTTATAATTGCAGCGGCAAGAGTTACATCCAGCTGCATGTGACCCTGAGAATTACTCCGGCAAGAGGTGCATCCAGCTACATGTGTCCCTGATAATTATTCCGGCAAGAGATGCATCCAGCTGCACATGTCCCTGATAATTACTCCGGCAAGAGGTGCATCCAGCTACACGTGTCCCTGATAATTACTCCACCCTGATAATTACAGTGGCAAGAGGTGCATCCAGCTGCACATGTCCCTGATAATTACTCCGGCAGGAGGTGCATCCAGCTACACGTGTCCCTGATAATTACTCCGCCCTGATAATTACACCAGCCAGAGGTGCATCCAGCTGCATGTGTCCCTGATAATTACACTGGCAAGATTTGCATCCAGCTGCAGGTGACCCAGATAATTACATCAGCCAGAGGTGCATCCAGCTGCATGTGTCCCTGATAATTACTCTGGCAAGAGATGCATCCAACTTCAAGTATCGCTGATAATTACACTGGCAAGAGTTGTATCCAGCTGTATGTGTCCATGATAATTACACTGGCAAGAGGTGCATCCAGCTGCACGTATCCCTGATAAATACTCTGGCAAGAGGTGCACCGAGCAGCACGTTTTACTGATAATTACTCCGGCAAGAGGTGCATCCAGCTGCAAGTGACCCTGATAATTACACTGGCAAGAGGTGAATCCAACTACACGTGTCCCTGATAATTACACCGGCAAGTGCATCCAGCTGCATGTGTCCCTGATAATTACTCTGGCAAGAGGAGCATCCACCTACACTTGTCCCTAATAATTACTCCACCCTGATAATTACACCGGCCAGAGGTGCATCCAGCTGCATGTGTCCTTGATAATTACACTGGCAAGATTTGCATCCAGCTGCACGTGTCCCTGATAATGACTCCGGCAAGAGGTGCATCCAGCTGCAAGTGTCCCTGATAATTACTCTGGTAAGAGGTGCATCCAGCTGCAAGTGAACATTATAATTACACCGGCCAGAGTTGCATCCAGCTGCACGTGTCCCTGATAATTACTCCGGCAAGAGGTGCATCTAGCTGCATGTGTCCCTGATAATTACACTGGCAAGAGGTGCATCCAGCTGCAGGTGACCCTGATAATTACATCAGCCAGAGGTGCATCCAGTTGCATGTGTCCCTGATAATTACTCTGGATAAGAGGTGCATCCAACTTCAAGTATCGCTGATAATTACACTGGCAAGAGTTGCATGAAGCTGTATGTGTCCATGATAATTACACTGGCAAGAGGTGCATCAATCTGCTCGTGTTCCTGATAATTACTCTGACAAGAGGTGCATCCAGCTGCACGTGTCCCTGATCATTACTATGGTAAGAGGTGCATCCAGCTGCAGGTGACCCTGATAATTACACTGGCCAGAGGTGCATCCAGCTGCAAGTGAACCTTATAATTACAGCGGCAAGAGTTACATCCAGCTGCAAGTGACCCTGATAATTACTCCGGCAAGAGGTGCATCCAGCTGCATGTGTCCCTGATAATTATTCCGGCAAGAGATGCATCCAGCTGTACGTGTCCCTGATAATTACAGTGGCAAGAGGTGCATCCAGCTCCACGTGTCCCTGATAATGACTCCGGAAAGAGGTGCATCCAGCTGCAAGTGTCCCTGATAATTACTCTGGCAAGAGGTGCATCCACTGCAGGTGACCCTGATAATTACATCAGCCAGAGGTGCGTCCAGCTGCATGTGTCCCTGATAATTACTCTGGATAAGAGGTGCATCCAACTACAAGTATCGCTGATAATTACACTGGCAAGAGTTGCATCCATCAGTATGTGTCCATGATAATTACACTGGCAAGAGGTAAATCCAGCTCCACGTGTCCCTGATAATTAAAAACACAAGAGCTGCATCCATCTCCACGTGTCCCTGATAATTACTCTGGCAAGAGGTGCATCCAGCTGCACGTGTCCCTGATCATTACTATGGTAAGAGGTGCATCCAGTTTCAAGTGAACCTTATAATTACAGCGGCAAGAGTTACATCCAGCTGCAAGTGACCCTGATAATTACTCCGGCAAGAGTTGCATCCAGCTGCATGTGTCCCTGATAATTATTCCGCCAAGAGATGCATCCAGCTGTACGTGTCCCTGATAATTACTCGGGCAAGAGGTGCATCCAGCTGCATGTGTCCCTGATAATTACTCTGGCAAGAGGTGCATCCAGCTGCACGTGTCCCTGATAATTACAAAGACAAGTGGTGCATCCAGCTGCACAGGTCCCTGATATTTACTCCGGCAAGAGGTGTATCCAGCTGCAAGTGACCCTGATAATTACACTGGCAAGAGGTGAATCCAGCTGCACGTGTCCCTGATAATTATACCGGCAAGAGGTTCATCCAGCTGCAAGTGACCCTGATAATTACACCAGCAAGAGGTGCATCCAGCTGCATGTGTCCCTGATATTTACAGTGGCAAGAGGTGCATCCAGCTGCATGTGTCCCTGATAATTACTCTGGCAATAGGTGCATCCAACTTCAAGTATTGCTGATAATTACATTGGCAAGAGTTGTATCCAGCTGTATGTGTCCATGATAATTACACTGGCAAGAGGTGCATCCAGCTGCACGTATCCCTGATAAGTACTCTGGCAAGAGGTGTATCCAGCTGCACGTGTCCCTGATAATTACTCCGGCAAGAAGAACATCCAGCTACACGTGTCCCAGATAATTACTCTGGCAAGAATTACATCCAGCTGCAAGTGACCCTGATAATTACACCGACCAGAGGTGCATCCAGCTGCATGTGTCCCTGATAATTAATCTGGCAAGATTTGCATCCAGCTGAACGTGTCCCTGATAATTACTCCGGCAAGAGGTGGATCCAGCTGCACGTGTCCCTGATAATTACTCCGGCAAGAGGTGCATCCAGCTGCACGGGTCCCTGATAATTACTCTGGCAAGAGGTGCATCCAGCTGCAAGTGACCCTGATAATTACACCGGCCATAGGTGCATCAAGCTGCACGTGTCCCTGATCATTACTATGGTAAGAGGTGCATCCAGCTGCAGGTGACCCTGATAATTACACTGGCCAGAGGTGCATCCAGCTGCAAGTGACCCTGATAATTACACTGGCCAGAGGTGCATCCAGCTGCAAGTGAACCTTATAATTACAGCGGCAAGAGTTACATCCAGCTGCAAGTGACCCTGATAATTACTCCGGCAAGAGGTGCATCCAGCTGCATGTGTCCCTGATAATTATACCGGCAAGAGATGCATCCAGCTGTACGTGTCCCTGATAATTACAGTGGCAAGAGGTGCATCCACTGCAGGTGACCCTGATAATTACATCAGCCAGAGGTGCGTCCAGCTGCATGTGTCCCTGATAATTACTCTGGATAAGAGGTGCATCCAACTACAAGTATCGCTGATAATTACACTGGCAAGAGTTGCATCCAGCTGTATGTGTCCATGATAATTACACTGGCAAGAGGTGCATCCAGCTGTGCGTGTCCCTGATAATTACAGTGGCAAGAGGTGCATCCAGCTGCACATGTCCCTGATAATTACTCCGGCAAGAGGTGCATCCAGCTGCATGTGTCCCTTATAATTACTCCGGCAAGAGGAGCAACCAGCTACACTTGTCCCTGATAATTACTCCACCCTGATAATTACACCGGCCAGAGGTGCATCCAGCTGCATGTGTCCTTGATAATTACACTGGCAAGATTTGCATCCAGCTGCACGTGTCCCTGATAATGACTCCGGCAAGAGGTGCATCCAGCTGCAAGTGTCCCTGATAATTACTCTGGTAAGAGGTGCATCCAGCTGCAAGTGAACATTATAATTACACCGGCCAGAGTTGCATCCAGCTGCACGTGTCCCTGATAATTACTCCGGCAAGAGGTGCATCTAGCTGCATGTGTCCCTGATAATTACACTGGCAAGAGGTGCATCCAGCTGCAGGTGACCCTGATAATTACATCAGCCAGAGGTGCATCCAGTTGCATGTGTCCCTGATAATTACTCTGGATAAGAGGTGCATCCAACTTCAAGTATCGCTGATAATTACACTGGCAAGAGTTGCATGAAGCTGTATGTGTCCATGATAATTACACTGGCAAGAGGTGCATCAATCTGCACGTGTTCCTGATAATTACTCTGACAAGAGGTGCATCCAGCTGCACGTGTCCCTGATCATTACTATGGTAAGAGGTGCATCCAGCTGCAGGTGACCCTGATAATTACACTGGCCAGAGGTGCATCCAGCTGCAAGTGAACCTTATAATTACAGCGGCAAGAGTTACATCCAGCTGCAAGTGACCCTGATAATTACTCCGGCAAGAGGTGCATCCAGCTGCATGTGTCCCTGATAATTATTCCGGCAAGAGATGCATCCAGCTGTACGTGTCCCTGATAATTACAGTGGCAAGAGGTGCATCCAGCTCCACGTGTCCCTGATAATGACTCCGGAAAGAGGTGCATCCAGCTGCAAGTGTCCCTGATAATTACTCTGGCAAGAGGTGCATCCACTGCAGGTGACCCTGATAATTACATCAGCCAGAGGTGCGTCCAGCTGCATGTGTCCCTGATAATTACTCTGGATAAGAGGTGCATCCAACTACAAGTATCGCTGATAATTACACTGGCAAGAGTTGCATCCATCAGTATGTGTCCATGATAATTACACTGGCAAGAGGTAAATCCAGCTCCACGTGTCCCTGATAATTAAAAACACAAGAGCTGCATCCATCTCCACGTGTCCCTGATAATTACTCTGGCAAGAGGTGCATCCAGCTGCACGTGTCCCTGATCATTACTATGGTAAGAGGTGCATCCAGCTGCAGGTGACCCTGATAATTACCCTGGCCAGAGGTGCATCCAGTTTCAAGTGAACCTTATAATTACAGCGGCAAGAGTTACATCCAGCTGCAAGTGACCCTGATAATTACTCCGGCAAGAGTTGCATCCAGCTGCATGTGTCCCTGATAATTATTCCGCCAAGAAATGCATCCAGCTGTACGTGTCCCTGATAATTACTCGGGCAAGAGGTGCATCCAGCTGCATGTGTCCCTGATAATTACTCTGGCAAGAGGTGCATCCAGCTGCACGTGTCCCTGATAATTACAAAGACAAGTGGTGCATCCAGCTGCACAGGTCCCTGATATTTACTCCGGCAAGAGGTGTATCCAGCTGCAAGTGACCCTGATAATTACACTGGCAAGAGGTGAATCCAGCTGCACGTGTCCCTGATAATTATACCGGCAAGAGGTTCATCCAGCTGCAAGTGACCCTGATAATTACACCAGCAAGAGGTGCATCCAGCTGCATGTGTCCCTGATATTTACAGTGGCAAGAGGTGCATCCAGCTGCATGTGTCCCTGATAATTACTCTGGCAATAGGTGCATCCAACTTCAAGTATTGCTGATAATTACATTGGCAAGAGTTGTATCCAGCTGTATGTGTCCATGATAATTACACTGGCAAGAGGTGCATCCAGCTGCACGTATCCCTGATAAGTACTCTGGCAAGAGGTGTATCCAGCTGCACGTGTCCCTGATAATTACTCCGGCAAGAGGAACATCCAGCTACACGTGTCCCAGATAATTACTCTGGCAAGAATTACATCCAGCTGCAAGTGACCCTGATAATTACACCGACCAGAGGTGCATCCAGCTGCATGTGTCCCTGATAATTAATCTGGCAAGATTTGCATCCAGCTGAACGTGTCCCTGATAATTACTCCGGCAAGAGGTGGATCCAGCTGCACGTGTCCCTGATAATTACTCCGGCAAGAGGTGCATCCAGCTGCACGGGTCCCTGATAATTACTCTGGCAAGAGGTGCATCCAGCTGCAAGTGACCCTGATAATTACACCGGCCATAGGTGCATCCAGCTGCATGTGTCCCTGATAATTAATCTGGCAATATTTGCATCCAGCTGAACGTGTCCCTGATAATTACTCCGTCAAGAGGTGCATCAAGCTGCACGTGTCCCTGATCATTACTATGGTAAGAGGTGCATCCAGCTGCAGGTGACCCTGATAATTACACTGGCCAGAGGTGCATCCAGCTGCAAGTGACCCTGATAATTACACTGGCCAGAGGTGCATCCAGCTGCAAGTGAACCTTATAATTACAGCGGCAAGAGTTACATCCAGCTGCAAGTGACCCTGATAATTACTCCGGCAAGAGGTGCATCCAGCTGCATGTGTCCCTGATAATTATACCGGCAAGAGATGCATCCAGCTGTACGTGTCCCTGATAATTACAGTGGCAAGAGGTGCATCCACTGCAGGTGACCCTGATAATTACATCAGCCAGAGGTGCGTCCAGCTGCATGTGTCCCTGATAATTACTCTGGATAAGAGGTGCATCCAACTACAAGTATCGCTGATAATTACACTGGCAAGAGTTGCATCCAGCTGCATGTGTCCATGATAATTACACTGGCAAGAGGTGCATCCAGCTGCACGTATCCCTGATAAGTACTCTGGCAAGAGGTGTATCCAGCTGCACGTGTCCCTGATAATTACTCCGGCAAGAGGAACATCCAGCTACACGTGTCCCAGATAATTACTCTGGCAAGAATTACATCCAGCTGCAAGTGACCCTGATAATTACACCGACCAGAGGTGCATCCAGCTGCATGTGTCCCTGATAATTAATCTGGCAAGATTTGCATCCAGCTGAACGTGTCCCTGATAATTACTCCGGCAAGAGGTGGATCCAGCTGCACGTGTCCCTGATAATTACTCCGGCAAGAGGTGCATCCAGCTGCACGGGTCCCTGATAATTACTCTGGCAAGAGGTGCATCCAGCTGCAAGTGACCCTGATAATTACACCGGCCATAGGTGCATCCAGCTGCATGTGTCCCTGATAATTAATCTGGCAATATTTGCATCCAGCTGAACGTGTCCCTGATAATTACTCCGTCAAGAGGTGCATCAAGCTGCACGTGTCCCTGATCATTACTATGGTAAGAGGTGCATCCAGCTGCAGGTGACCCTGATAATTACACTGGCCAGAGGTGCATCCAGCTGCAAGTGACCCTGATAATTACACTGGCCAGAGGTGCATCCAGCTGCAAGTGAACCTTATAATTACAGCGGCAAGAGTTACATCCAGCTGCAAGTGACCCTGATAATTACTCCGGCAAGAGGTGCATCCAGCTGCATGTGTCCCTGATAATTATACCGGCAAGAGATGCATCCAGCTGTACGTGTCCCTGATAATTACAGTGGCAAGAGGTGCATCCACTGCAGGTGACCCTGATAATTACATCAGCCAGAGGTGCGTCCAGCTGCATGTGTCCCTGATAATTACTCTGGATAAGAGGTGCATCCAACTACAAGTATCGCTGATAATTACACTGGCAAGAGTTGCATCCAGCTGTATGTGTCCATGATAATTACACTGGCAAGAGGTGCATCCAGATGTGCGTGTCCCTGATAATTACAGTGGCAAGAGGTGCATCCAGCTGCACATGTCCCTGATAATTACTCCGGCAAGAGGTGCATCCAGCTGCATGTGTCCCTTATAATTACTCCGGCAAGAGGAGCAACCAGCTACACGTGTCCCTGATAATTACTCCACCCTGATAATTACACCGGCCAGAGGTGCATCCAGCTGCATGTGTCCCTGATAATTACACTGGCAAGATTTGCATCCAGCTGCAGGTGACCCTGATAATTACATCAGCCAGAGGTGCATCCAGCTGCATGTGTCCCTGATAATTACTCTGGCAAGAGGTGCATCCAACTTCAAGTATCGCTGATAATTACACTGGCAAGAGTTGTATCCAACTGTATGTCTCCATGATAATTACTCTGGCAAGTGGTGCATCCAGCTGAACGTATCCCTTATAATTACAGCAGCAAGAGTTACATCCAGCTGCAAGTGACCCTGATAATTACTCCGGCAAGAGGTGCATCCAGCTGCATTTGTCCCTGATCATTACTCTGGCAAGTGGTGCATCCAGCTGAACGTATCCCTTATGATTACAGCGCCAAGAGTTACATCCAGCTGCAAGTGACCCTGATAATTACTCCGGCAAGAGGTGCATCCAGCTGCATTTATCCCTGTTAATTGTTCCGGCAAGAGTGCATCCAGCTGTACGTGTCCCTGATAATTACTCCGGCAAGAGGTGCATCCAGCTGCATGTATCCCTGATAATTACTCCGGCAAGAGTTGCATCCAGCTGCACATGTCCCTGATAATTACTCCGGCAAGAGGTGCATCCACCTGCATGTGTCCCAGATAATTACTCCGGCAAGAGGAGCATCCAGCTACATGTGTCCCTGATAATTACTCCACCCTGATAATTACACCGGCCAGAGGAGCATCCAGCTGCATGTGTCCCTGATAATTACACTGGCAAGATTTGCATCCAGCTGAACGTGACCCTGATAATTACTCGGGCAAGAGGTGCATCCAGCTGCAGGTGACCCTGATAATTACATCAGACAGAGCTGCATCCAGCTGCAAGTGACCCTGATAATTACTCCGGCAAGAGGTGCATCCAGCTGCACGTGTCCCTGATAATTACAAAGACAAGAGGTGCATCCAGCTGCACATGTCCCTGATAATTACTCCGGCAAGAGGTGTATCCAGCTGCAAGTGACCCTGATAATTACACTGGGAAGAGGTGAATCCAGCTACACGTGTCCCAGATAATTACTCTGGCAAGAATTACATCCAGTTGCAAGTGACCCTGATAATTACACCGGCCAGAGGTGCATCCAGCTGCATGTGTCCCTGATAATTAATCTGGCAAGATTTGCATCCAGCTGAACGTTTCCCTGATAATTACTCCGGCAAGAGGTGGATCCAGCTGCACGTGTCCCTGATAATTACTCCGGCAAGAGGTGCATCCAGCTGCACGGGTCCCTGATAATTACTCTGGCAAGAGGTTCATCCAGCTGCAATTGACCCTGATAATTACACCGGCCAGAGGTGCATCCAGCTGCATGTGTCCCTGATAATTAATCTGGCAATATTTGCATCCAGCTGAACGTGTCCCTGATAATTACTCCGGCAAGAGGTGCATCCATGTGCACGTGTCCCTGATAATTACTCTGGCAAGAGGTGCATCCAGCTGCACGTGTCCCTGATCATTACTATGGTAAGAGGTGAATCCAGCTGCAGGTGACCCTGATAATTACACTGGCCAGAGGTGCATCCAGCTGCAAGTGAACCTTATAATTACAGCGGCAAGAGTTACATCCAGCTGCAAGTGACCCTGAGAATTACTCCGGCAAGAGGTGCATCCAGCTGCATGTTTCCCTGATAATTATTCCAGCAAGAGATGCATCCAGCTGCACATGTCCCTGATAATTACTCCGGCAAGAGGTGCATCCAGCTACACGTGTCCCTGATAATTACTCCACCCTGATAATTACAGTGTCAAGAGGTGCATCCAGCTGCACATGTCCCTGATAATTACTCCGGCAAGAGGTGCATCCAGCTACACGTGTCCCTGATAATTACTCCACCCTGATAATTACACCGGCCAGAGGTGCATCCAGCTGCATGTGTCCCTGATAATTACACTGGCAAGATTTGCATGCAGCTGCAGGTGACCCTGATAATTACAGCAGCTTGAGGTGCATCCAGCTGCATGTGTCCCTGATAATTACTCTGGCAAGAGATGCATCCAACTTCAAGTATCGCTGATAATTACACTGGTAAGAGTTGTATCCAGCTGTATGTGTCCATGATAATTACACTGGCAAGAGTTGCATCCAGCTGCACGTATCCCTGATAAGTACTCTGGCAAGAGGTGTATCCAGCTGCACGTGTCCCTGATAATTACTCCGGCAAGAGGAACATCCAGCTACACGTGTCCCAGATAATTACTCTGGCAAGAATTACATCCAGCTGCAAGTGACCCTGATAATTACACTGGCAAGAGGTGAATCCAGCTACACGTGTCCCAGATAATTACTCTGGCAAGAATTACATCCAGCTGCAAGTGACCCTGAAATTACACCGGCCAGAGGTGCATCCAGCTGCATGTGTCCCTGATAATTAATCTGGCAAGATTTGCATCCAGCTGAACGTTTCCCTGATAATTACTCCGGCAAGAGGTGGATCCAGTTGAACGTGTCCCTGATAATTACTCCGGCAAGAGGTGCATCCAGCTGCACGGGTCCCTGATAATTACTCAGGCAAGAGGTTCATCCAGCTGCAAGTGACCCTGATAATTACACCGGCCAGAGGTGCATCCAGCTGCATGTGTCCCTGATAATTAATCTGGCAATATTTGCATCCAGCTGAACGTGTCCCTGATAATTACTCCAGAAAGAGGTGCATCCATCTGCACGTGTCCCTGATAATTACACTGGCCAGAGGTGCATCCAGCTGCAAGTGAACCTTATAATTGCAGCGGCAAGAGTTACATCCAGCTGCATGTGACCCTGTGAATTACTCCGGCAAGAGATGCATCCAGCTACATGTGTCCCTGATAATTATTCCGGCAAGAGGTGCATCCAGCTGCACATGTCCCTGATAATTACTCCGGCAAGAGGTGCATCCAGCTACACGTGTCCCTGATAATTACTCCACCCTGATAATTACAGTGGCAAGAGGTGCATCCAGCTGCACATGGCCCTGATAATTACTCCGGCAGGAGGTGCATCCAGCTACACGTGTCCCTGATAATTACTCCGCCCTGATAATTACACCAGCCAGAGGTGCATCCAGCTGCATGTGTCCCTGATAATTACACTGGCAAGATTTGCATCCAGCTGCAGGTGACCCAGATAATTACATCAGCCAGAGGTGCATCCAGCTGCATGTGTCCCTGATAATTACTCTGGCAAGAGATGCATCCAACTTCATGTATCGCTGATAATTACACTGGCAAGAGTTGTATCCAGCTGTATGTGTCCATGATAATTACACTGGCAAGAGGTGCATCCAGCTGCACGTATCCCTGATAAGTACTCTGGCAAGAGGTGCACCGAGCTGCACGTTTTACTGATAATTACTCCGGCAAGAGGTGCATCCAGCTGCAAGTGACCCTGATAATTACACTGGCAAGAGGTGAATCCAACTACACGTGTCCCTGATAATTACACCGGCAAGTGCATCCAGCTGCATGTGTCCCTGATAATTACTCTGGCAAGAGGAGCATCCACCTACACTTGTCCCTGACAATTACTCCACCCTGATAATTACACCGGCCAGAGGTGAATCCAGCTGTATGTGTCCTTGATAATTACACTGGCAAGATTTGCATCCAGCTGCACGTGTCCCTGATAATGACTCCGGCAAGAGGTGAATCCAGCAGCAAGTGTCCCTGATAATTACTCTGGTAAGAGGTGCATCCAGCTGCAAGTGAACATTATAATTACACCGGCCAGAGTTGCATCCAGCTGCACGTGTCCCTGATAATGACTCCGGAAAGAGGTGCATCCAGCTGCAAGTATCGCTGATAATTACACTGGCAAGAGTTGCATGAAGCTGTATGTGTCCATGATAATTACACTGGCAAGAGGTGCATCAATCTGCACGTGTTCCTGATAATTACTCTGACAAGAGGTGCATCCAGCTGCACGTGTCCCTGATCATTACTATGGTAAGAGGTGCATCCAGCTGCAGGTGACCCTGATAATTACACTGGCCAGAGGTGCATCCAGCTGCAAGTGAACCTTATAATTACAGCGGCAAGAGTTACATCCAGCTGCAAGTGACCCTGATAATTACTCCGGCAAGAGGTGCATCCAGCTGCATGTGTCCCTGATAATTATTCCGGCAAGAGATGCATCCAGCTGTACGTGTCCCTGATAATTACAGTGGCAAGAGGTGCATCCAGCTCCACGTGTCCCTGATAATGACTCCGGAAAGAGGTGCATCCAGCTGCAAGTGTCCCTGATAATTACTCTGGCAAGAGGTGCATCCACTGCAGGTGACCCTGATAATTACATCAGCCAGAGGTGCGTCCAGCTGCATGTGTCCCTGATAATTACTCTGGATAAGAGGTGCATCCAACTACAAGTATCGCTGATAATTACACTGGCAAGAGTTGCATCCATCAGTATGTGTCCATGATAATTACACTGGCAAGAGGTAAATCCAGCTCCACGTGTCCCTGATAATTAAAAACACAAGAGCTGCATCCATCTCCACGTGTCCCTGATAATTACTCTGGCAAGAGGTGCATCCAGCTGCACGTGTCCCTGATCATTACTATGGTAAGAGGTGCATCCAGCTGCAGGTGACCCTGATAATTACCCTGGCCAGAGGTGCATCCAGTTTCAAGTGAACCTTATAATTACAGCGGCAAGAGTTACATCCAGCTGCAAGTGATCCTGATAATTACTCAGGCAAGAGTTGCATCCAGCTGCATGTGTCCCTGATAATTATTCCGCCAAGAGATGCATCCAGCTGTACGTGTCCCTGATAATTACTCGGGCAAGAGGTGCATCCAGCTGCATGTGTCCCTGATAATTACTCTGGCAAGAGGTGCATCCAGCTGCACGTGTCCCTGATAATTACAAAGACAAGTGGTGCATCCAGCTGCACAGGTCCCTGATATTTACTCCGGCAAGAGGTGTATCCAGCTGCAAGTGACCCTGATAATTACACTGGCAAGAGGTGAATCCAGCTGCACGTGTCCCTGATAATTATACCGGCAAGAGGTTCATCCAGCTGCAAGTGACCCTGATAATTACACCAGCAAGAGGTGCATCCAGCTGCATGTGTCCCTGATATTTACAGTGGCAAGAGGTGCATCCAGCTGCATGTGTCCCTGATAATTACTCTGGCAATAGGTGCATCCAACTTCAAGTATTGCTGATAATTACATTGGCAAGAGTTGTATCCAGCTGTATGTGTCCATGATAATTACACTGGCAAGAGGTGCATCCAGCTGCACGTATCCCTGATAAGTACTCTGGCAAGAGGTGTATCCAGCTGCACGTGTCCCTGATAATTACTCCGGCAAGAGGAACATCCAGCTACACGTGTCCCAGATAATTACTCTGGCAAGAATTACATCCAGCTGCAAGTGACCCTGATAATTACACCGACCAGAGGTGCATCCAGCTGCATGTGTCCCTGATAATTAATCTGGCAAGATTTGCATCCAGCTGAACGTGTCCCTGATAATTACTCCGGCAAGAGGTGGATCCAGCTGCACGTGTCCCTGATAATTACTCCGGCAAGAGGTGCATATCCAGCTGCACGGGTCCCTGATAATTACTCTGGCAAGAGGTGCATCCAGCTGCAAGTGACCCTGATAATTACACCGGCCATAGGTGCATACAGCTGCATGTGTCCCTGATAATTAATCTGGCAATATTTGCATCCAGCTGAACGTGTCCCTGATAATTACTCCGTCAAGAGGTGCATCAAGCTGCACGTGTCCCTGATCATTACTATGGTAAGAGGTGCATCCAGCTGCAGGTGACCCTGATAATTACACTGGCCAGAGGTGCATCCAGCTGCAAGTGACCCTGATAATTACACTGGCCAGAGGTGCATCCAGCTGCAAGTGAACCTTATAATTACAGCGGCAAGAGTTACATCCAGCTGCAAGTGACCCTGATAATTACTCCGGCAAGAGGTGCATCCAGCTGCATGTGTCCCTGATAATTATACCGGCAAGAGATGCATCCAGCTGTACGTGTCCCTGATAATTACAGTGGCAAGAGGTGCATCCACTGCAGGTGACCCTGATAATTACATCAGCCAGAGGTGCGTCCAGCTGCATGTGTCCCTGATAATTACTCTGGATAAGAGGTGCATCCAACTACAAGTATCGCTGATAATTACACTGGCAAGAGTTGCATCCAGCTGTATGTGTCCATGATAATTACACTGGCAAGAGGTGCATCCAGCTGTGCGTGTCCCTGATAATTACAGTGGCAAGAGGTGCATCCAGCTGCACATGTCCCTGATAATTACTCCGGCAAGAGGTGCATCCAGCTGCATGTGTCCCTGATAATTACTCCGGCAAGAGGAGCAACCAGCTACACGTGTCCCTGATAATTACTCCACCCTGATAATTACACCGGCCAGAGGTGCATCCAGCTGCATGTGTCCCTGATAATTACACTGGCAAGATTTGCATCCAGCTGCAGGTGACCCTGATAATTACATCAGCCAGAGGTGCATCCAGCTGCATGTGTCCCTGATAATTACTCTGGCAAGAGGTGCATCCAACTTCAAGTATCGCTGATAATTACACTGGCAAGAGTTGTATCCAACTGTATGTCTCCATGATAATTACTCTGGCAAGTGGTGCATGCAGCTGAACGTATCCCTTATAATTACAGCAGCAAGAGTTACATCCAGCTGCAAGTGACCCTGATAATTACTCCGGCAAGAGGTGCATCCAGCTGCATGTGTCCCTGATCATTACTCTGGCAAGTGGTGCATCCAGCTGAACGTATCTCTTATGATTACAGCGCCAAGAGTTACATCCAGCTGCAAGTGACCCTGATAATTACTCCGGCAAGAGGTGCATCCAGCTGCATTTATCCCTGTTAATTGTTCCGGCAAGAGTGCATCCAGCTGCACGTGTCCCTGATAATTACTCCGGCAAGAGGTGCATCCAGCTGCATGTATCCCTGATAATTACTCCGGCAAGAGTTGCATCCAGCTGCACATGTCCCTGATAATTACTCCGGCAAGAGGTGCATCCACCTGCATGTGTCCCTGATAATTACTCCGGCAAGAGGAGCATCCAGCTACATGTGTCCCTGATAATTACTCCACCCTGATAATTACACCGGCCAGAGGAGCATCCAGCTGCATGTGTCCCTGATAATTACACTGGCAAGATTTGCATCCAGCTGAACGTGACCCTGATAATTACTCGGGCAAGAGGTGCATCCAGCTGCAGGTGACCCTGATAATTACATCAGACAGAGCTGCATCCAGCTGCAAGTGACCCTGATAATTACTCCGGCAAGAGGTGCATCCAGCTGCACGTGTCCCTGATAATTACAAAGACAAGAGGTGCATCCAGCTGCACATGTCCCTGATAATTACTCCGGCAAGAGGTGTATCCAGCTGCAAGTGACCCTGATAATTACACTGGCAAGAGGTGAATCCAGCTACACGTGTCCCAGATAATTACTCTGGCAAGAATTACATCCAGTTGCAAGTGACCCTGATAATTACACCGGCCAGAGGTGCATCCAGCTGCATGTGTCCCTGATAATTAATCTGGCAAGATTTGCATCCAGCTGAACGTTTCCCTGATAAATACTCCGGCAAGAGGTGGATCCAGCTGCACGTGTCCCTGATAATTACTCCGGCAAGTGGTGCATCCAGCTGCACGGGTCCCTGATAATTACTCTGGCAAGAGGTTCATCCAGCTGCAATTGACCCTGATAATTACACCGGCCAGAGGTGCATCCAGCTGCATGTGTCCCTGATAATTAATCTGGCAATATTTGCATCCAGCTGAACGTGTCCCTGATAATTACTCTGGCAAGAGGTGGATCCAGCTGCAAGTGACCCTGATAATTACTCCGGCAAGAGGTGCATCCAGCTGCATGTGTCCCTGATCATTACTCTGGCAAGTGGTGCATCCAGCTGAACGTATCTCTTATGATTACAGCGCCAAGAGTTACATCCAGCTGCAAGTGACCCTGATAATTACTCCGGCAAGAGGTGCATCCAGCTGCACGGGTCCCTGATAATTACTCTGGCAAGAGGTGGATCCAGCTGCAAGTGACCCTGATAATTACTCCGGCAAGAGGTGCATCCAGCTGCATGTGTCTCTGATCATTACTCTGGCAAGTGGTGCATCCAGCTGAACGTATCTCTTATGATTACAGCGCCAAGAGTTACATCCAGCTGCAAGTGACCCTGATAATTACTCCGGCAAGAGGTGCATCCAGCTGCATTTATCCCTGTTAATTGTTCCGGCAAGAGTGCATCCAGCTGTACGTGTCCCTGATAATTACTCCGGCAAGAGGTGCATCCAGCTGCATGTATCCCTGATAATTACTCCGGCAAGAGTTGCATCCAGCTGCACATGTCCCTGATAATTACTCTGGCAAGAGGTGCATCCAGCTGCACGTGTCCCTGATCATTACTATGGTAAGAGGTGCATCCAGCTGCAGGTGACCCTGATAATTACCCTGGCCAGAGGTGCATCCAGTTTCAAGTGAACCTTATAATTACAGCGGCAAGAGTTACATCCAGCTGCAAGTGACCCTGATAATTACTCCGGCAAGAGTTGCATCCAGCTGCATGTGTCCCTGATAATTATTCCGCCAAGAGATGCATCCAGCTGTACGTGTCCCTGATAATTACTCGGGCAAGAGGTGCATACAGCTGCATGTGTCCCTGATAATTACTCTGGCAAGAGGTGCATCCAGCTGCACGTGTCCCTGATAATTACAAAGACAAGTGGTGCATC
Source organism: Narcine bancroftii (assembly GCF_036971445.1). NCBI lineage: Eukaryota > Metazoa > Chordata > Chondrichthyes > Torpediniformes > Narcinidae > Narcine > Narcine bancroftii. Next base: position 41,154,157 of record NC_091481.1, read on the forward strand.
CAGCTGCACAGGTCCCTGATATTTACTCCGGCAAGAGGTGTATCCAGCTGCAAGTGACCCTGATAATTACACTGGCAAGAGGTGAATCCAGCTGCACGTGTCCCTGATAATTATACCGGCAAGAGGTTCATCCAGCTGCAAGTGACCCTGATAATTACACCAGCAAGAGGTGCATCCAGCTGCATGTGTCCCTGATATTTACAGTGGCAAGAGGTGCATCCAGCTGCATGTGTCCCTGATAATTACTCTGGCAATAGGTGCATCCAACTTCAAGTATTGCTGATAATTACATTGGCAAGAGTTGTATCCAGCTGTATGTGTCCATGATAATTACACTGGCAAGAGGTGCATCCAGCTGCACGTATCCCTGATAAGTACTCTGGCAAGAGGTGTATCCAGCTGCACGTGTCCCTGATAATTACTCCGGCAAGAGGAACATCCAGCTACACGTGTCCCAGATAATTACTCTGGCAAGAATTACATCCAGCTGCAAGTGACCCTGATAATTACACCGACCAGAGGTGCATCCAGCTGCATGTGTCCCTGATAATTAATCTGGCAAGATTTGCATCCAGCTGAACGTGTCCCTGATAATTACTCCGGCAAGAGGTGCATCCAGCTGCACGGGTCCCTGATAATTACTCTGGCAAGAGGTGCATCCAGCTGCAAGTGACCCTGATAATTACACCGGCCATAGGTGCATCCAGCTGCATGTGTCCCTGATAATTAATCTGGCAATATTTGCATCCAGCTGAACGTGTCCCTGATAATTACTCCGTCAAGAGGTGCATCAAGCTGCACGTGTCCCTGATCATTACTATGGTAAGAGGTGCATCCAGCTGCAGGTGACCCTGATAATTACACTGGCCAGAGGTGCATCCAGCTGCAAGTGACCCTGATAATTACACTGGCCAGAGGTGCATCCAGCTGCAAGTGAACCTTATAATTACAGCGGCAAGAGTTACATCCAGCTGCAAGTGACCCTGATAATTACTCCGGCAAGAGGTGCATCCAGCTGCATGTGTCCCTGATAATTATACCGGCAAGAGATGCATCCAGCTGTACGTGTCCCTGATAATTACAGTGGCAAGAGGTGCATCCACTGCAGGTGACCCTGATAATTACATCAGCCAGAGGTGCGTCCAGCTGCATGTGTCCCTGATAATTACTCTGGATAAGAGGTGCATCCAACTACAAGTATCGCTGATAATTACACTGGCAAGAGTTGCATCCAGCTGTATGTGTCCATGATAATTACACTGGCAAGAGGTGCATCCAGCTGTGCGTGTCCCTGATAATTACAGTGGCAAGAGGTGCATCCAGCTGCACATGTCCCTGATAATTACTCCGGCAAGAGGTGCATCCAACTGCATGTGTCCCTGATAATTACTCCGGCAAGAGGAGCAACCAGCTACACGTGTCCCTGATAATTACTCCACCCTGATAATTACACCGGCCAGAGGTGCATCCAGCTGCATGTGTCCCTGATAATTACACTGGCAAGATTTGCATCCAGCTGCAGGTGACCCTGATAATTACATCAGCCAGAGGTGCATCCAGCTGCATGTGTCCCTGATAATTACTCTGGCAAGAGGTGCATCCAACTTCAAGTATCGCTGATAATTACACTGGCAAGAGTTGTATCCAACTGTATGTCTCCATGATAATTACTCTGGCAAGTGGTGCATCCAGCTGAACGTATCCCTTATAATTACAGCAGCAAGAGTTACATCCAGCTGCAAGTGACCCTGATAATTACTCCGGCAAGAGGTGCATCCAGCTGCATGTGTCCCTGATCATTACTCTGGCAAGTGGTGCATCCAGCTGAACGTATCCCTTATGATTACAGCGCCAAGAGTTGCATCCAGCTGCAAGTGACCCTGATAATTACTCCGGCAAGAGGTGCATCCAGCTGCATTTATCCCTGTTAATTGTTCCGGCAAGAGTGCATCCAGCTGTACGTGTCCCTGATAATTACTCCGGCAAGAGGTGCATCCAGCTGCATGTATCCCTGATAATTACTCCGGCAAGAGTTGCATCCAGCTGCACATGTCCCTGATAATTACTCCGGCAAGAGGTGCATCCACCTGCATGTGTCCCAGATAATTACTCGGGCAAGAGGTGCATCCAGCTGCAGGTGACCCTGATAATTACATCAGACAGAGCTGCATCCAGCTGCAAGTGACCCTGATAATTACTCCGGCAAGAGGTGCATCCAGCTGCACGTGTCCCTGATAATTACAAAGACAAGAGGTGCATCCAGCTGCACATGTCCCTGATAATTAATCCGGCAAGAGGTGTATCCAGCTGCAAGTGACCCTGATAATTACACTGGGAAGAGGTGAATCCAGCTACACGTGTCCCAGATAATTACTCTGGCAAGAATTACATCCAGTTGCAAGTGACCCTGATAATTACACCGGCCAGAGGTGCATCCAGCTGCATGTGTCCCTGATAATTAATCTGGCAAGATTTGCATCCAGCTGAACGTTTCCCTGATAATTACTCCGGCAAGAGGTGGATCCAGCTGCACGTGTCCCTGATAATTACTCCGGCAAGAGGTGCATCAAGCTGCACGGGTCCCTGATAATTACTCTGGCAAGAGGTTCATCCAGCTGCAATTGACCCTGATAATTACACCGGCCAGAGGTGCATCCAGCTGCATGTGTCCCTGATAATTACAGTGGCAAGAGGTGCATCCAGCTGCAGGTGACCCTGATAATTACATCAGCCAGAGCTGCATCCAGTTGCAAGTGACCCTGATAATTACTCCGGCAAGAGGTGCATCCAGCTGCATGTGTACCTGACAATTACTCTGGCAAGTGGTGCATCCAGCTGAACGTATCCCTTATAATTACAGCGCCAAGAGTTACATCCAGCTGCAAGTGACCCTGATAATTACTCCGGCAAGAGGTGCATCCAGCTGCATTTATCCCTGTTAATTATTCCGGCAAGAGATGCATCCAGCTGTACGTGTCCCTGATAATTACTCCGGCAAGAGGTGCATCCAGCTGCATGTATCCCTGATAATTACTCCGGCAAGAGTTGCATCCAGCTGCACATGTCCCTGATAATTACTCCGGCAAGAGGTGCATCCACCTGCATGTGTCCCTGATAATTACTCCGGCAAGAGGAGCATCCAGCTACAATTGTCCCTGATAATTACTCCACCCTGATAATTACACCGGCCAGAGGTGCATCCAGCTGCACGTGTCCCTGATAATTATACCGGCAAGAGGTTCATCCAGCTGCAAGTGACCCTGATAATTACACCAGCAAGAGGTGCATCCAGCTGCATGTGTCCCTGATAATTACAGTGGCAAGAGGTGCATCCAGCTGCAGGTGACCCTGATAATTACATCAGCCAGAGCTGCATCCAGCTGCAAGTGACCCTGATAATTACTCCGGCAAGAGGTGCATCCAGCTGCACGTGTCCCTGATAATTACAAAGACAAGAGGTGTATACAGCTGCACATGTCCCTGATAATTACTCCGGCAGGAGGTGTATCCAGCTGCAAGTGACCCTGATAATTACACTGGCAAGAGGTGAATCCAGCTACACGTGTCCCAGATAATTACTCTGGCAAGAATTACATCCAGCTGCAAGTGACCCTGAAATTACACCGGCCAGAGGTGCATCCAGCTGCATGTGTCCCTGATAATTAATCTGGGAAGATTTGCATCCAGCTGAACGTTTCCCTGATAATTACTCCGGCAAGAGGTGGATCCAGTTGAACGTGTCCCTGATAATTACTCCGGCAAGAGGTGCATCCAGCTGCACGGGTCCCTGATAATTACTCTGGCAAGAGGTTCATCCAGCTGCAAGTGACCCTGATAATTACACCGGCCAGAGGTGCATCCAGCTGCATGTGTCCCTGATAATTAATCTGGCAATATTTGCATCCAGCTGAACGTGTCCCTGATAATTACTCCGGAAAGAGGTGCATCCATCTGCACGTGTCCCTGATAATTACTCTAGCAAGAGGTGCATCCAGCTGCACGTGTCCCTGATCATTACTATGGTAAGAAGTGCATCCAGCTGCAGGTGACCCTGATAATTACACTGGCCAGAGGTGCATCCAGCTGCAAGTGAACCTTATAATTGCAGCGGCAAGAGTTACATCCAGCTGCATGTGACCCTGAGAATTACTCCGGCAAGAGGTGCATCCAGCTACATTTGTCCCTGATAATTATTCCGGCAAGAGATGCATCCAGCTGCACATGTCCCTGATAATTACTCCGGCAAGAGGTGCATCCAGCTACACGTGTCCCTGATAATTACTCCACCATGATAATTACAGTGGCAAGAGGTGCATCCAGCTGCACATGTCCCTGATAATTACTCCGGCAGGAGGTGCATCCAGCTACACGTGTCCCTGATAATTACTCCGCCCTGATAATTACACCAGCCAGAGGTGCATCCAGCTGCATGTGTCCCTGATAATTACACTGGCAAGATTTGCATCCAGCTGCAGGTGACCCAGATAATTACATCAGCCAGAGGTGCATCCAGCTGCATGTGTCCCTGATAATTACTCTGGCAAGAGATGCATCCACTTCAAGTATCGCTGATAATTACACTGGCAAGAGTTGTATCCAGCTGTATGTGTCCATGATAATTACACTGGCAAGAGGTGCATCCAGCTGCACGTATCCCTGATAAATACTCTGGCAAGAGGTGCACCGAGCTGCACGTTTTACTGATAATTACTCCGGCAAGAGGTGCATCCAGCTGCAAGTGACCCTGATAATTACACTGGCAAGAGGTGAATCCAACTACACGTGTCCCTGATAATTACACCGGCAAGTGCATCCAGCTGCATGTGTCCCTGATAATTACTCTGGCAAGAGGAGCATCCACCTACACTTGTCCCTAATAATTACTCCACACTGATAATTACACCGGCCAGAGGTGCATCCAGCTGCATGTGTCCTTGATAATTACACTGGCAAGATTTGCATCCAGCTGCACGTGTCCCTGATAATGACTCCGGCAAGAGGTGCATCCAGCTGCAAGTGTCCCTGATAATTAAAAACAGAAGAGCTGCATCCATCTCCACGTGTCCCTGATAATTACTCTGGCAAGAGGTGCATCCAGCTGCACGTGTCCCTGATCATTACTATGGTAAGAGGTGCATCCAGCTGCAGGTGACCCTGATAATTACCCTGGCCAGAGGTGCATCCAGTTTCAAGTGAACCTTATAATTACAGCGGCAAGAGTTACATCCAGCTGCAAGTGACCCTGATAATTACTCCGGCAAGAGTTGCATCCAGCTGCATGTGTCCCTGATAATTATTCCGCCAAGAGATGCATCCAGCTGTACGTGTCCCTGATAATTACTCGGGCAAGAGGTGCATCCAGCTGCATGTGTCCCTGATAATTACTCTGGCAAGAGGTGCATCCAGCTGCACGTGTCCCTGATAATTACAAAGACAAGTGTTGCATCCAGCTGCACAGGTCCCTGATATTTACTCCGGCAAGAGGTGTATCCAGCTGCAAGTGACCCTGATAATTACACTGGCAAGAGGTGAATCCTGCTGCACGTGTCCCTGATAATTATACTGGCAAGAGGTTCATCCAGCTGCAAGTGACCCTGATAATTACACCAGCAAGAGGTGCATCCAGCTGCATGTGTCCCTGATATTTACAGTGGCAAGAGGTGCATCCAGCTGCATGTGTCCCTGATAATTACTCTGGCAATAGGTGCATCCAACTTCAAGTATTGCTGATAATTACATTGGCAAGAGTTGTATCCAGCTGTATGTGTCCATGATAATTACACTGGCAAGAGGTGCATCCAGCTGCACGTATCCCTGATAAGTACTCTGGCAAGAGGTGTATCCAGCTGCACGTGTCCCTGATAATTACTCCGGCAAGAGGAACATCCAGCTACACGTGTCCCAGATAATTACTCTGGCAAGAATTACATCCAGCTGCAAGTGACCCTGATAAATACACCGACCAGAGGTGCATCCAGCTGCATGTGTCCCTGATAATTAATCTGGCAAGATTTGCATCCAGCTGAACGTGTCCCTGATAATTACTCCGGCAAGAGGTGGATCCAGCTGCACGTGTCCCTGATAATTACTCCGGCAAGAGGTGCATCCAGCTGCACGGGTCCCTGATAATTACTCTGGCAAGAGGTGCATCCAGCTGCAAGTGACCCTGATAATTACACCGGCCATAGGTGCATCCAGCTGCATGTGTCCCTGATAATTAATCTGGCAATATTTGCATCCAGCTGAACGTGTCCCTGATAATTACGCCGTCAAGAGGTGCATCAAGCTGCACGTGTCCCTGATCATTACTATGGTAAGAGGTGCATCCAGCTGCAGGTGACCCTGATAATTACACTGGCCAGAGGTGCATCCAGCTGCAAGTGACCCTGATAATTACACTGGCCAGAGGTGCATCCAGCTGCAAGTGAACCTTATAATTACAGCGGCAAGAGTTACATCCAGCTGCAAGTGACCCTGATAATTACTCCGGCAAGAGGTGCATCCAGCTGCATGTGTCCCTGATAATTATACCGGCAAGAGATGCATCCAGCTGTACGTGTCCCTGATAATTACAGTGGCAAGAGGTGCATCCACTGCAGGTGACCCTGATAATTACATCAGCCAGAGGTGCGTCCAGCTGCATGTGTCCCTGATAATTACTCTGGATAAGAGGTGCATCCAACTACAAGTATCGCTGATAATTACACTGGCAAGAGTTGCATCCAGCTGTATGTGTCCATGATAATTACACTGGCAAGAGGTGCATCCAGCTGTGCGTGTCCCTGATAATTACAGTGGCAAGAGGTGCATCCAGCTGCACATGTCCCTGATAATTACTCCGGCAAGAGGTGCATCCAGCTGCATGAGTCCCTTATAATTACTCCGGCAAGAGGAGCAACCAGCTACACTTGTCCCTGATAATTACTCCACCCTGATAATTACACCGGCCAGAGGTGCATCCAGCTGCATGTGTCCTTGATAATTACACTGGCAAGATTTGCATCCAGCTGCACGTGTCCCTGATAATGACTCCGGCAAGAGGTGCATCCAGCTGCAAGTGTCCCTGATAATTACTCTGGTAAGAGGTGCATCCAGCTGCAAGTGAACATTATAATTACACCGGCCAGAGTTGCATCCAGCTGCACGTGTCCCTGATAATTACTCCGGCAAGAGTTGCATCTAGCTGCATGTGTCCCTGATAATTACACTGGCAAGAGGTGCATCCAGCTGCAGGTGACCCTGATAATTACATCAGCCAGAGGTGCATCCAGTTGCATGTGTCCCTGATAATTACTCTGGATAAGAGGTGCATCCAACTTCAAGTATCGCTGATAATTACACTGGCAAGAGTTGCATGAAGCTGTATGTGTCCATGATAATTACACTGGCAAGAGGTGCATCAATCTGCACGTGTTCCTGATAATTACTCTGACAAGAGGTGCATCCAGCTGCACGTGTCCCTGATCATTACTATGGTAAGAGGTGCATCCAGCTGCAGGTGACCCTGATAATTACACTGGCCAGAGGTGCATCCAGCTGCAAGTGAACCTTATAATTACAGCGGCAAGAATTACATCCAGCTGCAAGTGACCCTGATAATTACACCGACCAGAGGTGCATCCAGCTGCATGTGTCCCTGATAATTAATCTGGCAAGATTTGCATCCAGCTGAACGTGTCCCTGATAATTACTCCGGCAAGAGGCGGATCCAGCTGCACGTGTCCCTGATAATTACTCCGGCAAGAGGTGCATCCAGCTGCACGGGTCCCTGATAATTACTCTGGCAAGAGGTGCATCCAGCTGCAAGTGACCCTGATAATTACACCGGCCATAGGTGCATCCAGCTGCATGTGTCCCTGATAATTAATCTGGCAATATTTGCATCCAGCTGAACGTGTCCCTGATAATTACTCCGTCAAGAGGTGCATCAAGCTGCACGTGTCCCTGATCATTACTATGGTAAGAGGTGCATCCAGCTGCAGGTGACCCTGATAATTACACTGGCCAGAGGTGCATCCAGCTGCAAGTGACCCTGATAATTACACTGGCCAGAGGTGCATCCAGCTGCAAGTGAACCTTATAATTACAGCGGCAAGAGTTACATCCAGCTGCAAGTGACCCTGATAATTACTCCGGCAAGAGGTGCATCCAGCTGCATGTGTCCCTGATAATTATACCGGCAAGAGATGCATCCAGCTGTACGTGTCCCTGATAATTACAGTGGCAAGAGGTGCATCCACTGCAGGTGACCCTGATAATTACATCAGCCAGAGGTGCGTCCAGCTGCATGTGTCCCTGATAATTACTCTGGATAAGAGGTGCATCCAACTACAAGTATCGCTGATAATTACACTGGCAAGAGTTGCATCCAGCTGTATGTGTCCATGATAATTACACTGGCAAGAGGTGCATCCAGCTGTGCGTGTCCCTGATAATTACAGTGGCAAGAGGTGCATCCAGCTGCACATGTCCCTGATAATTACTCCGGCAAGAGGTGCATCCAGCTGCATGTGTCCCTTATAATTACTCCGGCAAGAGGAGCAACCAGCTACACTTGTCCCTGATAATTACTCCACCCTGATAATTACACCGGCCAGAGGTGCATCCAGCTGCATGTGTCCTTGATAATTACACTGGCAAGATTTGCATCCAGCTGCACGTGTCCCTGATAATGACTCCGGCAAGAGGTGCATCCAGCTGCAAGTGTCCCTGATAATTACTCTGGTAAGAGGTGCATCCAGCTGCAAGTGAACATTATAATTACACCGGCCAGAGTTGCATCCAGCTGCACGTGTCCCTGATAATTACTCCGGCAAGAGTTGCATCTAGCTGCATGTGTCCCTGATAATTACACTGGCAAGAGGTGCATCCAGCTGCAGGTGACCCTGATAATTACATCAGCCAGAGGTGCATCCAGTTGCATGTGTCCCTGATAATTACTCTGGATAAGAGGTGCATCCAACTTCAAGTATCGCTGATAATTACACTGGCAAGAGTTGCATGAAGCTGTATGTGTCCATGATAATTACACTGGCAAGAGGTGCATCAATCTGCACGTGTTCCTGATAATTACTCTGACAAGAGGTGCATCCAGCTGCACGTGTCCCTGATCATTACTATGGTAAGAGGTGCATCCAGCTGCAGGTGACCCTGATAATTACACTGGCCAGAGGTGCATCCAGCTGAAAGTGAACCTTATAATTACAGCGGCAAGAGTTACATCCAGCTGCAAGTGACCCTGATAATTACTCCGGCAAGAGGTGCATCCAGCTGCATGTGTCCCTGATAATTATTCCGGCAAGAGATGCATCCAGCTGTACGTGTCCCTGATAATTACAGTGGCAAGAGGTGCATCCAGCTCCACGTGTCCCTGATAATGACTCCGGAAAGAGGTGCATCCAGCTGCAAGTGTCCCTGATAATTACTCTGGCAAGAGGTGCATCCACTGCAGGTGACCCTGATAATTACATCAGCCAGAGGTGCGTCCAGCTGCATGTGTCCCTGATAATTACTCTGGATAAGAGGTGCATCCAACTACAAGTATCGCTGATAATTACACTGGCAAGAGTTGCATCCATCAGTATGTGTCCATGATAATTACACTGGCAAGAGGTAAATCCAGCTCCACGTGTCCCTGATAATTAAAAACACAAGAGCTGCATCCATCTCCACGTGTCCCTGATAATTACTCTGGCAAGAGGTGCATCCAGCTGCACGTGTCCCTGATCATTACTATGGTAAGAGGTGCATCCAGCTGCAGGTGACCCTGATAATTACCCTGGCCAGAGGTGCATCCAGTTTCAAGTGAACCTTATAATTACAGCGGCAAGAGTTACATCCAGCTGCAAGTGACCCTGATAATTACTCCGGCAAGAGTTGCATCCAGCTGCATGTGTCCCTGATAATTATTCCGCCAAGAGATGCATCCAGCTGTACGTGTCCCTGATAATTACTCGGGCAAGAGGTGCATCCAGCTGCATGTGTCCCTGATAATTACTCTGGCAAGAGGTGCATCCAGCTGCACGTGTCCCTGATAATTACAAAGACAAGTGGTGCATCCAGCTGCACAGGTCCCTGATATTTACTCCGGCAAGAGGTGTATCCAGCTGCAAGTGACCCTGATAATTACACTGGCAAGAGGTGAATCCAGCTGCACGTGTCCCTGATAATTATACCGGCAAGAGGTTCATCCAGCTGCAAGTGACCCTGATAATTACACCAGCAAGAGGTGCATCCAGCTGCATGTGTCCCTGATATTTACAGTGGCAAGAGGTGCATCCAGCTGCATGTGTCCCTGATAATTACTCTGGCAATAGGTGCATCCAACTTCAAGTATTGCTGATAATTACATTGGCAAGAGTTGTATCCAGCTGTATGTGTCCATGATAATTACACTGGCAAGAGGTGCATCCAGCTGCACGTATCCCTGATAAGTACTCTGGCAAGAGGTGTATCCAGCTGCACGTGTCCCTGATAATTACTCCGGCAAGAGGAACATCCAGCTGCACGTGTTCCAGATAATTACTCTGGCAAGAATTACATCCAGCTGCAAGTGACCCTGATAATTACACCGACCAGAGGTGCATCCAGCTGCATGTGTCCCTGATAATTAATCTGGCAAGATTTGCATCCAGCTGAACGTGTCCCTGATAATTACTCCGGCAAGAGGTGGATCCAGCTGCACGTGTCCCTGATAATTACTCCGGCAAGAGGTGCATCCAGCTGCACGGGTCCCTGATAATTACTCTGGCAAGAGGTGCATCCAGCTGCAAGTGACCCTGATAATTACACCGGCCATAGGTGCATCCAGCTGCATGTGTCCCTGATAATTAATCTGGCAATATTTGCATCCAGCTGAACGTGTCCCTGATAATTACTCCGTCAAGAGGTGCATCAAGCTGCACGTGTCCCTGATCATTACTATGGTAAGAGGTGCATCCAGCTGCAGGTGACCCTGATAATTACACTGGCCAGAGGTGCATCCAGCTGCAAGTGACCCTGATAATTACACTGGCCAGAGGTGCATCCAGCTGCAAGTGAACCTTATAATTACAGCGGCAAGAGTTACATCCAGCTGCAAGTGACCCTGATAATTACTCCGGCAAGAGGTGCATCCAGCTGCATGTGTCCCTGATAATTATACCGGCAAGCGATGCATCCAGCTGTACGTGTCCCTGATAATTACAGTGGCAAGAGGTGCATCCACTGCAGGTGACCCTGATAATTACATCAGCCAGAGGTGCGTCCAGCTGCATGTGTCCCTGATAATTACTCTGGATAAGAGGTGCATCCAACTACAAGTATCGCTGATAATTACACTGGCAAGAGTTGCATCCAGCTGTATGTGTCCATGATAATTACACTGGCAAGAGGTGCATCCAGCTGTGCGTGTCCCTGATAATTACAGTGGCAAGAGGTGCATCCAGCTGCACATGTCCCTGATAATTACTCCGGCAAGAGGTGCATCCAGCTGCATGTGTCCCTTATAATTACTCCGGCAAGAGGAGCAACCAGCTACACGTGTCCCTGATAATTACTCCACCCTGATAATTACACCGGCCAGATGTGCATCCAGCTGCATGTGTCCCTGATAATTACACTGGCAAGATTTGCATCCAGCTGCAGGTGACCCTGATAATTACATCAGCCAGAGGTGCATCCAGCTGCATGTGTCCCTGATAATTACTCTGGCAAGAGGTGCATCCAACTTCAAGTATCGCTGATAATTACACTGGCAAGAGTTGTATCCAACTGTATGTCTCCATGATAATTACTCTGGCAAGTGGTGCATCCAGCTGAACGTATCCCTTATAATTACAGCAGCAAGAGTTACATCCAGCTGCAAGTGACCCTGATAATTACTCCGGCAAGAGGTGCATCCAGCTGCATGTGTCCCTGATCATTACTCTGGCAAGTGGTGCATCCAGCTGAACGTATCCCTTATGATTACAGCGCCAAGAGTTACATCCAGCTGCAAGTGACCCTGATAATTACTCCGGCAAGAGGTGCATCCAGCTGCATTTATCCCTGTTAATTGTTCCGGCAAGAGTGCATCCAGCTGTACGTGTCCCTGATAATTACTCCGGCAAGAGGTGCATCCAGCTGCATGTATCCCTGATAATTACTCCGGCAAGAGTTGCATCCAGCTGCATATGTCCCTGATAATTACTCCGGCAAGAGGTGCATCCACCTGCATGTGTCCCTGATAATTACTCCGGCAAGAGGAGCATCCAGCTACATGTGTCCCTGATAATTACTCCACCCTGATAATTACACCGGCCAGAGGAGCATCCAGCTGCATGTGTCCCTGATAATTACACTGGCAAGATTTGCATCCAGCTGAACGTGACCCTGATAATTACTCGGGCAAGAGGTGCATCCAGCTGCAGGTGACCCTGATAATTACATCAGACAGAGCTGCATCCAGCTGCAAGTGACCCTGATAATTACTCCGGCAAGAGGTGCATCCAGCTGCACGTGTCCCTGATAATTACAAAGACAAGAGGTGCATCCAGATGCACATGTCCCTGATAATTACTCCGGCAAGAGGTGTATCCAGCTGCAAGTGACCCTGATAATTACACTGGGAAGAGGTGAATCCAGCTACACGTGTCCCAGATAATTACTCTGGCAAGAATTACATCCAGTTGCAAGTGACCCTGATAATTACACCGGCCAGAGGTGCATCCAGCTGCATGTGTCCCTGATAATTAATCTGGCAAGATTTGCATCCAGCTGAACGTTTCCCTGATAATTACTCCGGCAAGAGGTGGATCCAGCTGCACGTGTCCCTGATAATTACTCCGGCAAGAGGTGCATCCAGCTGCACGGGTCCCTGATAATTACTCTGGCAAGAGGTTCATCCAGCTGCAATTGACCCTGATAATTACACCGGCCAGAGGTGCATCCAGCTGCATGTGTCCCTGATAATTAATCTGGCAATATTTGCATCCAGCTGAACGTGTCCCTGATAATTACTCCGGCAAGAGGTGCATCCATGTGCACGTGTCCCTGATAATTACTCTGGCAAGAGGTGCATCCAGCTGCACGTGTCCCTGATCATTACTATGGTAAGAGGTGAATCCAGCTGCAGGTGACCCTGATAATTACACTGGCCAGAGGTGCATCCAGCTGCAAGTGAACCTTATAATTACAGCGGCAAGAGTTACATCCAGCTGCAAGTGACCCTGAGAATTACTCCGGCAAGAGGTGCATCCAGCTACACGTGTCCCTGATAATTACTCCACCCTGATAATTACAGTGTCAAGAGGTGCATCCAGCTGCACATGTCCCTGATAATTACTCCGGCAAGAGGTGCATCCAGCTACACGTGTCCCTGATAATTACTCCACCCTGATAATTACAGTGTCAAGAGGTGCATCCAGCTGCACATGTCCCTGATAATTACTCCGGCAAGAGGTGCATCCAGCTACACGTGTCCCTGATAATTACTCCACCCTGATAATTACACCGGCCAGAGGTGCATCCAGCTGCATGTGTCCCTGATAATTACACTGGCAAGATTTGCATGCAGCTGCAGGTGACCCTGATAATTACATCAGCTTGAGGTGCATCCAGCTGCATGTGTCCCTGATAATTACTCTGGCAAGAGATGCATCCAACTTCAAGTATCGCTGATAATTACACTGGCAAGAGTTGTATCCAGCTGTATGTGTCCATGATAATTACACTGGCAAGAGGTGCATCCAGCTGCACGTATCCCTGATAAGTACTCTGGCAAGAGGTGTATCCAGCTGCACGTGTCCCTGATAATTACTCCGGCAAGAGGAACATCCAGCTACACGTGTCCCAGATAATTACTCTGGCAAGAATTACATCCAGCTGCAAGTGACCCTGATAATTACACTGGCAAGAGGTGAATCCAGCTACACGTGTCCCAGATAATTACTCTGGCAAGAATTACATCCAGCTGCAAGTGACCCTGAAATTACACCGGCCAGAGGTGCATCCAGCTGCATGTGTCCCTGATAATTAATCTGGCAATATTTGCATCCAGCTGAACGTGTCCCTGATAATTACTCCAGAAAGAGGTGCATCCATCTGCACGTGTCCCTGATAATTACACTGGCCAGAGGTGCATCCAGCTGCAAGTGAACCTTATAATTGCAGCGGCAAGAGTTACATCCAGCTGCATGTGACCCTGTGAATTACTCCGGCAAGAGGTGCATCCAGCTACATGTGTCCCTGATAATTATTCCGGCAAGAGATGCATCCAGCTGCACATGTCCCTGATAATTACTCCGGCAAGAGGTGCATCCAGCTACTCGTGTCCCTGATAATTACTCCACCCTGATAATTACAGTGGCAAGAGGTGCATCCAGCTGCACATGTCCCTGATAATTACTCCGGCAGGAGGTGCATCCAGCTACACGTGTCCCTGATAATTACTCCGCCCTGATAATTACACCAGCCAGAGGTGCATCCAGCTGCATGTGTCCCTGATAATTACACTGGCAAGATTTGCATCCAGCTGCAGGTGACCCAGATAATTACATCAGCCAGAGGTGCATCCAGCTGCATGTGTCCCTGATAATTACTCTGGCAAGAGATGCATCCAACTTCAAGTATCGCTGATAATTACACTGGCAAGAGTTGTATCCAGCTGTATGTGTCCATGATAATTACACTGGCAAGAGGTGCATCCAGCTGCACGTATCCCTGATAAGTACTCTGGCAAGAGGTGCACCGAGCTGCACGTTTTACTGATAATTACTCCGGCAAGAGGTGCATCCAGCTGCAAGTGACCCTGATAATTACACTGGCAAGAGGTGAATCCAACTACACGTGTCCCTGATAATTACACCGGCAAGTGCATCCAGCTGCATGTGTCCCTGATAATTACTCTGGCAAGAGG